>NW_027110944.1:364804-391095 GCF_000696795.3 Halyomorpha halys | reverse complement strand
ATTTTTTTTATTATTTAAAAAAAAAATTTATTTTATTTTAGTATGTATGAGATCATTCATCACTATTACCTATTCCCCACAACTGTGTGGTAGATTGTAATATCTATCAATAAATAAATCTATCAATCAATCAAACAATAATAAAAAATGGTTTTGAAGTATTTTAGATCGAATTTTCTATTAAAAAAATAAATACAAATTAAAATACCAGATGTGTTATTTATTAATTATACATTTCTTCAGCATTAATAAGTTTTTAAATTTGTAACATTAAAAGCACATTTTAACCCACCCCTCTCCGGCGATAGTTCTATTTATTATCCCTACCGCAGGATGAGAAGGGTCACCGCCCGGCTTTGTTTACTCTGTTGTCGTCTGTCATTTCTCTCTGTCTCCTCCTGGGCTGCATCCTGGGGGATCGTTCTTGTGAAGTTTCCGATTTCACACTATGCTATAGACCACATGTAGAACATAATTAGAGGCAATCATTTCTGAAAAGTTTCCTTCATTTAAGCAAAAAGGGTGAAATCCCAAGTGAATCAGCAGTTACATCAGACATTGCAGTGACGGAAACGAGTTCAGAGAAGTGGCTCATTAATCTTTGATCTTGGAGCGGCGGCAATGTCGGGGGCTTATGGGCAAGTAATGGGCCGACACGTGGAACCGTTCAATCACTGGCCGTTACAGAGATGAACTCACTGTCCCAATTCCAAGGATGAGGCGAAACAGTGCACATTGGTTCGCTATCTGTAACAGCTTTTCTATAACACTCGTCCACAGAGACTTACAGGCGTTGACGTAAGTTCCGGAAAGAGGGAGACCTCAAAAGAGGTCGTAAATGTGTGATTGACCATTTCGATTGCCTAACAAGTTAAATTAAAAAGACGAAAGAAAGGTGAATGTGTTTCATTTAGCTTTATGTCGTGACGGATTCCGCTTTTATTCCGTTGGGAAGCAATTTCCTTATACCTTCCTGGGCCAACCGACTTTCATATCCTTACCAATTCCTCCAGTTAACAAAGCGTGGTAGAAATTGATTAGATTAGATGGTCAAATCCATGTTTCTTATTTTATAAAAATCCATAAATTACTTCACTTATCGAAAGTAAATATCATTATAGGACCAAATATATACTGCATTTTAAAACATTAAAGTTTAAAAAAAATGTAGTACTAACTTAAACAAATTTAACAATTTTATACAATTTAACAAATTTAAACTTAAAAAGAGGTAGTTGTTTTCTGAATGGTTATGAAATTTCAAAACTAAATAATGCAGTACTCCTTTCATTATAAACTCTCTAACCACTCAAACACCCTAGTTTCTAATCTTGCATCCTCTTCCATTCCTGACAATCCTCCGAGGCGCCTGAAAAGAAGATGGCCACAAGACCAGCTAATGTAAAATATCATTAGAGTGCAACCAATGGGTAGTTTCTCTACACGCCTGTAACACTCCAATTTAATTTAGATCAGATTTACTGAATGTATTATAATGTACAGTTGTAAATAGCAATAAATAAATTCATAAATAAATCATAGTTTAATTAATTTGTCACCTCATTCATTAACAATAAATATGACTGAGCCTTTACTCAATAACATATTTTGTTGTACCAAACGCTTCTCCGCTAACTTTATCATTATTTTCTTGATTATTTTATATTCTTATAGCATTTTTTAATTTTTAATTTCTTTTGGTAACTTAAATCATGGTGATTCTGTGACATATTGTAAAATGTTAAAATATTTGATTAGTAGTATCATTTACTTATATATGCCCATTATAAAACCTCTTCTATACTCAGAACGAATATTTATGCTAATTATCTATTAAAAATTGCTATATTAGATAATTATATATGTTTCTCAATATATAAATTATAATGACTAGCGAACTTAATATTTGTCATTTAAATATTGAATTTATTGTTGGGCATTGGTCTGATTTTTATATGTTTGTGTCACAAAATATTTATGATATAAATATTTATGGTAGAAATAGATGTGTATGATCAAGAATTATTCGTAGATTACTTTGCAAAAAAGTAGTTACTTAACATAAAAACTAATTATATGACTGCTCATTGTTTATTATAGATACATAGACAAAATAAATAAAATAAGAACAGATATATATATTATTATTACATCACATAAATCAATACGCAAAACCTTGTTTCTACCAAAATCAATGTCCTGACAACCTCAAATACCAAGATGAGGGTATCGTTGGATTCAGCTTTTCACGGATCACTCTCACTTTTTCGTTTTATATCATAACTGCGATAAAATTGATTTAAAAATAAACAGTTTCAAAACTCTAAAGGAGGTAACTCAGCGGACCGAGATGGAACACGTGTGGTTCTGAAGGCTTCGACGCAGACATCAAGAGCTGGCAGTTACTTTTCTGTGGAATCAACCGGATTTTAAAGCCCTAAAATATTTCTCAAGGTACCCATCATACCTATGGAGATCATATTTAATGTACTTTGTCATACTTAAGCGAATCATAGAGAATGTTTGGTAATAGGAATTAAAGGTGAAAAATTTGCCTTTTTTCCTTAGTTTTCATGTTCATATCCATAACTTAATCAAATTTTTAATGAGTTTACAATGTTAATAATGATATATTATCATCATATTACTTTTCCTTGATTCCCTTCTTAAATATTAGTGGTAATAAAACAAAATTATATATACGTATTTCAATAGTAATCATAAATTTTCAAACTGATTCAATATACTAACATAATTAAAACCAATAAAAAAAAATTATATATATCTATTTCAATAGTAATCATACGTTTTCAAACTGATACAATATACTAACATAATTAAAACCAATAACGTATATTATATTTTTCGTTAAAGCTTGATTATTCATATAAAAGAATATAGTAAAAGAAATTAATAATATACGGAAACCACTGACATATTAGATTTCATATAATTAGTTAAAGTTTTTACGAACAATTAATTATGGTTTTAATAAAATATTATTAATTAGGGGTTTTGAAAAAGGGGAAAAAATCCCCTCAATATCTACTTGATTTAACTTTATTCATTATTGTAGCTGTTCCATAAAAAAAAATTATTCAAAGACTTTTTGGAATAAGAAAAACAAATTTTAGATGAAGGTATTATGGCAGGAACCCACAAATTCCTAAAAATTCTAGAAATATTAAATTTGTTTTCTTTTATAAAAAGCTAATAAAACTTGCTTAAACATGAATACTTATTAACAGGGTGTCCCTGAACTCTGCAACTATTTAATAAAAATCATCTTTTCTTCAAAACAAACATACTTCACTATATATGGACATAGTTTTGCGTTATTCTTAGTAAACAACGTAGAATAATTGTATATAAATGATAAATCAGTAGTTAGTGAATTTATTGTGTGAAATCTATATCTCAAGAACCATGGGATGCACAAATCTCTATTAGCACTGAAATTAATGGTAGTTTATAACGCTTATATTCGTAGGGACAGTAGTTTTTATGATATTTGCTATATGTATATTTGAGATGATCATTGAGTAAACGTACCAGTGTATGAACACAATAAAAAATAAATAAATATAAAAAATATAGTCTTATCTAATGCTTCGCAATGTGAATTGATGAACTACACTATCAAACATTCAGGATTCAAAGGTTACCAACCACCTTGTTTATTTTGAGTGACCACTAGATTAAATACATAATTGTAATCCTGGTTGTGTCAGGTGATACATCCAAATACGTCTATCTTGACCCTCAAATTCCGGAACCTATATTATGAACTATCATTAGTTTCGCCATGCGAAATCAGTAATTTCTCAGTAATGACGTTAGACTCAGTGCAATTGTGTATAATTAAAGTTCATTATTAATGCTATTTCTAGTGCCTATCTCACTTTTGTAATTCTATCCTTGTAATTATTTAAATGGCTCCCACGCTTTTTTGTTTGATGTGAACTTAACGGAAAATCCGAACTACTGATATTTACTTAAAATATTTAAAAATGGTGGTGAAGTGGCAGATGGGAATCCAATAAGTCCAGAGGATGAGCTTTCCACAGCCTAAAAATAAAATTAACATTCGGACTCTTAAAATGAAACTGACGAACAAGATATGGGAGAAAGTTGCCTGATTGAAAAAGATCCGACCACGAAGGACTAATAAAGGACTGAAGGCCATGGGCTACTTTTGTCCAAGCCTTGCTTGAACCGCAAATTCGTAAATAAAAATTCATAGGCCCATAATAGGTGGGGAAGTGTCACCGTCTCCCCCATGCATGAAATGGTCCTCAAAAATATTTTAAGCGACATTTTTTTTTAATATTTATTTATTGCTATTTACAACTGTAAATTATAACACATTTAGTAAATCTGATCTAAGTTAAATTGGAGTGTTACAGGCGTGTAGAGAAACTACCCATTGGTTGCACTCTAATGATATTTTACATTAGCTTGTCTCGTGGCCATCTTCTTTTCAGGCGCCTCGGAGGATTGTCAGGAATGGAAGAGGATGCAAGATTAGAAACTAAGGGGTTTGAGTGGTTAGAGAGTTTATAATGGAAGGAGTGATATCTGGTTCGGGCTAGATCGGTTACATAGGAAACATTAAGGTCTTTATGTATGATTTTATTTGTGACAAAGCAAGGAGCATTGAGGATTTTACGAAAGATTTTGGATTGTAAGGATTGAATACGAGAGGAATTCGAAGGTTTAGTGGAGCCCCAAAGCTCAACTCCATATGTCCAGATTGGCCTTATTACAGTCATGTAGATCAGTCTTGTGGAATGTGTTGGAAGTTTAGACCGTTTGTCTAGTAAGTGCTGTAATAGTCGAAATCGACGTGCATTTTCCTATCTTTTCAGTCTGGTGTGAGGATTCCAGGTTAATCGCTTGTCCAAATGTAGTCCAAGGTAGCGGATCTGTTCGACAGGGGTAAAGCGGCAATCGCAAACAAAAAAATACGGTTACAAAATAACTTAAGTTCTTAAAAAATTTTATTAACAAGATAAATAAGTTATACAGATAAATAAGTTCACTATTATTGTTGAGGCGTCATATAGAACACTCCTATTTCTGACACCTCTTTACATTGGGGTGGTTCAGAAATGGGTTGTATACCTATACAGATGATGAAAGTACCTTACATGCTCTACGAGTTATTGGGGATTCATTTTTATAGACTTCGTAATACCACACTAGCACTTAAGTAAAGTGTAACTGATGGACTTAGTCAGAATGTAACCCTCAATGTACGACAGGCCTGTATGAAAAATTTTGATGCTGTCTGAAAAGTTTTAACAAGTTAAAGCACAGTAAAAGCGCCTAAAAGGTACTTTCAAAAAATCTAGGTTTCAAATATTTCCTTAGGGGAATCATCCTTTACCACTAGTCAGGAGTAAAGTTGCGTCGCACTCGGTTCAATTTCGGACTTCTATGGGTTGCGAACACTGTTTAAGAGAATGTAGGATCACCTATGTTGGACATACTATATGTACGTACCCCCTCTAAAATATACTAAAGAATATTTATATTACACGCTCCTTATCTGACACGAACCTTTGGCGTGAAACCACTTTAACTACGCGTGTCCGAATATTTTTGTATATGATGTTTTTACGAATATTTTTATAATAAGCACGATCTGGTCTTTGTCTGCCCCTACGATGGCTGTATTTCGGAAAGGTTTCTTGATTAGTTATTTACTGCTGTAAGGTAAAATGAAAGGTTTGTTTTGGCATTTTCCAGATCAGTGAAAAAATATATTTTGTTTGTAAGTTTATGCTCTCATTAATCAATAAATTACTTTCAGGGGAGATTTCAAGTATAAATACATTTGTTTTTATAGTTTAAGTTTTATATTCAACTACAACTGCGATCTCGACAATGGATCGTCTGGTCCATATCACTGCCCTCGAAGAATGGTGTCGTAATTGGAGGATTAAGATAAATTCCAACAAATCCCATCAAATCACCTTTACCCATTGTCGTAAACCTACTGACTGCCCTACAGTTTCATTTAATGATGTTACTCTTACCCCTGTCGAACAGATCCGCTACCTTGGACTACATTAACCGGGAATCCTCACACAAGACTGAAAAGACAGGAAACTGCACGTCGATTTCGACTATTACAGCACTTACTAGACAAACGGTCTAAACTTCCAATCCATTACAAAAGACTATTCTACATTACTGTGATAAGAGCAATATGGAATTCAGCTTTGGGGCCCAATTTAACCTTCTAATTCCTCTCGTATCCAAAACTTACAATCCAAAATCCTTCGTAAAATCCTCAATGCTCCTTACTTTGTCACAATTCAAATCATCTATAGACCTTAATGTTCCATATGTGACCGATCTATCCCAAACCGGGTATCAATACTTCTATTATAAACTCCCTAACAACCCAAACCCACTAGCTTCTAACTATGCTTCCTTATCCATTCCTGACAATCCTCCAAGGCGCCTGAAAAAAAGATGGCCTCGAGATCTTCTAATGTAAAACGTTATTAGAGTGCTAAACATGAGTAGTTTCTCTACATTCTCTGTGATTATGATCTTACATAAAATTTACTAGATGTATTTTTATGAAAATACAGTTTTAAATGTCAATAAATACATAAGAAAAGATTTATAAGTTGCTTGTCCATATTAGATTATCTTCTATTTTACAGGCACGACGAACAATGAAACTTGCAGGCTCTATGACAATAGTGATTTATTTAGTAGATTACAGAATAATTAATTAAGTATTATAAAAACTGAAAACAAATGTATCAGGTAATATAAGGTCATTTTAATTCAATGTAAAGTAAACAAACCTTTAGATTTGGAGGATTATCGTACTTCCGCTACCATCGGTTGTTTGGAAATTAATAAATGAGATTTGGACATGAAATGAGCTTAGGAACGTTGTTATAATCCGGTGTGGGATGTAGCTCGGATATACTGGAGTCAGTGCACTACTGGAATCAGTGTCGCTGGAACTAATCTTATCGTATGTTGACAATTGGAGGTAATAAACGGTCGCAGGTTGCTGAGATTAGTGTCAGTTATGCGGTGGATCCAGTGCTGTCGTGTCAGAGCTACTGGATTCAACTCCATGTAAGTTAGTAAACATTCGTTCGTATCGTAACTTTTATTGTGAAACTTGTTTTATTAATGCGCCTTGACCACAGGATTGTCACACGTGTCATTTTATTTCTTCTTTTTTTTTTCCTGCATTTGCATTAATTCCTTAAGGAATGTTAGTACAACGGGAGGAAGTCTTGGTGAGACCAATACTGTTTGTTTATACTAACCTGCATAAATTATACCTACTTACATAATTTTTCGCTATTTTTTTTAATGAAAATTATAATTATATCCACAACGCAATATTATTTTAAAATATTCATATAAACGGGAGAGTGCTGAGGCTAGGGTCAAAATTTACTCATATATATATTTTTAAACTTTTTTAACAGGATAACAACGGAGATAGTTTCTTCTGATAGCATCACTATTCCTATACACAATATATTTTTTGAGAATTAAAATATGAAATAGATATTGAAAAAAATTAATTTATAATTTATAGATTCGTGATCATTGGTACACGACCGTAGTGTCAAACCGATCACGCCCTAGTGTATCTTTGGATCATAAGAATATTGCAACATTAAGCTAGGTAATACTTTATTCTAAACAAACCAATTAGCTTTCTATTATTTTATTATAAAAAAATCAAAATCAATGTTTAACCTAATTTTCATGTGCACAAGAATATATATATATATATATATACATATGTACGAGAAACTTTGAAACGAAATTTAAATATCTATAATTTTATATATAATTAAATACCTTATTCTAATGCATGACGTCCAGAAATATGATGAACGAAATTCTAAGGAAATATTCCAATTTTGTGAAAATATGTCATAGTAATTTGTTTTTAATTATCAAGAAGAGCTAAGTTAAGTGTGCAGGACACCCAAGACTGCAATATGCATAAATAAAAAATGAGAAAGGAGACTGTCTGAGTTTATAAACCTGATGATGAAATTTCTGTATTAAAATAAGTAAATAATTGAAAAATTAGGCAAGCTAATTAAATTTTTCCCAAAATTAATTAATTATTTAATGTAAATAATGTTTAGAAAAGCCTATTAGAAACCTCAATTGTCCACCAGTTCAAGTCGATGCAATTAATTATATGGGTTTGGCAGTTTTATCACAATGTCTTCCACTACATCAAATATTTCTCAAGATTCTTTCACAGATTTCCTGCCATTATAAATTTGTTTAGAAAATGTATTGTCAATATGGTTCAATTTAATTTAAATTTTTAAATATTTTACATAAAAGTGTAAATGCAACTGTTGATTACTTTATATATTTATTTTTTCATGCTATGTTTATTTTCATCGGTCTGTATATATTTAATGAGAGATTTTATTTATTTTTTGTATTTATTTATTCATTTATTTTTATTCTTATGTTATTTTTATTTTAGTATGAATGTGATGAATTATCACTATAACCTATTGCCTAAAAACAATTTGGAAGATTGTAATACTTCAATAAATAAATATTTGAAAGTAAAAAAAAAAAATCAAATTCAAATTCTCCCTTTTCAAATGTCGCTATTTCAAAATTCATTTCTTCTTTTTTTTCACAGATGTTCATTTATATATTTATACTTATAATGATTTGTATTACATGGCTTTGTTTTAATACAACGTACGCAATGTTTTGTTTTTTTAAATAGTATTGATAATGGTGATAGAATAGTGTTTAAAATACAAAACACAGCTGTCAACTTGGAAAAAAATAAATAGCAAAACCAAATTTTGATACTTCAATACAACCACTCTCGCGGTCGCTTGCACTCTATTCAGTAAACATTTTTTCTCAACATAGTTGAATCTATGAACAAGTTACAACAGTATAGAGATCAGATTATATTATATTATTATTTTACATATCTTAGATGAAAATCTAAGGAATTTTCTACGACTAAAGCTACTTTAAAAACAAACATACTCTACAATATTTGGTTGAATTCAAACAGTCTCAGTCGTAGTGTAGCTCAAGATAATAGAAAATTATATGATTGTGAACAGTGGCAAAAATATTGTTATTCATAATCTCCGTTTGCAATGTAAAATAATTATAATATGGAAGCGTAAAGAACGAAATAAACTAAGAGAGGTATTCATGATCTTTAGTTTAACATGTTAAATGGAAAACTTATGTTAAATGGAGAAATATTTCCTTCCTTTGCCATGTTAAAACGATATAACATGTAACATGGCTGAGAGTGTATTACTAGGTCTGTTAAATGGAGAATGACGTCACGAAACAGCCAGCTGAGCTTGTCACTGTTTTATTTGTTGTCGTGTTAGGTTACTTACTTGTAGTTTGTATTTTTTTTTCTTATGTCTTGTGTTTCGGATTTTTTAAACAATCAGTAGCCAAACATTTACACTTATTTTAGGCTTGTTGTAATAAATTACTGTAATAAAAACTTAGAAGTAAACAATAACATGAAGTTTTGGCAGGAAAGGTTACTAAACAAGTTGCTCAGAAAATCCGCTAGGAGCTCTTATGCATTTAACATGACTTTAAATAGGGCTGCTCACAATCCTATACTTATAACATTTAACATGGTAAAACATTTTGCATTTAACACAATATTATGAATACCCCAATTATAACTCCTAGAAACTGAGAAGCTGAAAGGGTACATTATAGTAAGAAAGATTGAAAAGGCTGACAACAATAAGGAGGTGTGATAATAAATATTATACATATACGAAATCAAGGTATAGATTACACTGGTTTTCTATAGTACTCCTGATTCCTACATCCAACAAGTCCTTGAATGAGATATTGTACTAGTCAGGTGGTTAGAACATAGTGCTGACCATTACAGGACCAAGAACAAGGCATTTAAAATTAAGTCTATCAGTGTGTGAGTATACGTATATTTTTTTAATTTATAATTATTTATTTTTTTGTTTTCCAGATATGAAACCTCTAGAACTAGGTCTATTCTAACAAATGTTTCAGGTTTCTAACGTAATACTATGTATTAGCTGACAAAGTATCACTTCTTATTCATCTTGGTAAAGAGATGTAAGGTTTCAGTAATTTATAATGGCAAATTTAATAAGAGGTTCAAACACAGTAAGGTATTTGGGTTGGTCATTAATTATAATTTTACGTTATCTAAATTAGGAGCGGGATAGCTTAGTGTGGAAGGGTCTCTGCTCCTTTCTCCCAGGCCCAAGTTCTATTATATCAGCAGTGAATCAACCTTGGGGTCGAGAGACCGTTTCTTGGCTATTTCTGACATACGATGGGGACATAGGTTTTCCTACAGTAGCCTCTGGGCACACACAGCCTCTAAAACGTGGATATCCTTTAATCGTACTAAACCTGGTGGTGTAGGATGATTTTTAACCAAAATAACTCCTTGCACAATCGTTGGTCAAGAAAAAGTACTTCCTTACAATCTACTAAGCACAAGACCCTTCATGGATTATAATGGTATATGTTTTTTAAAATTTTTATATCGTTTTTATTTCAACAATGCATTTAACTGTTAAATTTTCTTTTAAGCGTTTGAGAGATATCATTTAATGTTCTTTCTTCAAACAGAGTTAGTTCTGGTTTTTATCTCTGATTTCTTTTTAATAATGCTTACAATCCGTCATTGAATGACCCCCAAACCGGATTCTTCAATGATACACCTGAACTTTGGAAATTTATTTATCAATCTGATTTTACTCTTGTTTTATAGTTTTCTACTACAAACGAGGTCTCCTTCAATCCTTAATGTGCCTTTTTTTTATACGCTAGAATGTATTGCCATAGAATCTTTTTATTTTTTTAAATTTCCGATAACAAGACATCCACAGCTCGACAATGACTCAAGTCTTAAAAGTGCATTAGCGGTGATTTATTTAACAAAAACCTTTCGCGGCGACTTCATTTGGCGACCGAACAAATGGGCTTGAGATGAAAAAGCTGCTTGTTGAAGTTGAGTATTGAAGGTCACTCAACCATGGGAACCCTTACTCAATGACCACTTATGTAGACGTTATTTACTCCACTTGCACTAACTGGTCAAACCTGTCTGTGACATCTACTTCACTATGGCCTCTTCCCTACTTTTATATTACGTACTTATTTCCAATGAAATCATGCTCGAGATTCGGATTTAATATAAAACTGACCGTCTCAAAGATCAAAATATCCTCTCTAACGTAGTTAAGAATACTGAAGATCGGATCAAAATACAGCAGTAAAAACGAAATTAAAAAAATTGTAAGACAATTCGGGGCAAGTGCAGGTTAAAATTTTAAAAGTCTAACATTTTTCAGGCTATTGATAATTTAATTATGAATATGGGAATTTAAAACTTTGTCAGTAAATGTGTCATACTATTCCTCTCAAAAAAAAAAAATAATAAATAATTAGTTGGTTCGTTTTATAATTTTAAAAAAATAGAAAGTCCTAAGAATACACATACCCCAAAGAAATGGAGTAGGGACGTGATTAATTTTTGAACAAATTTTAGGGCAAGATATTGAGAACATGTTCTCCCTGAACTTCAGACCGTCAATATTGTATTAAATTGGTCAGAATTTCACTGATTTATGTTGTTTTTTTTTTCGGAATGTTCAAGGAGGCAAGAGGAGGATGTAATCTTACACACATTAAAAGATTAATAACTGAATTTTTTTATCTAGAACTTTTCGAAGCTGAAGCGGACTTTACTTTTTATATTATTTTAAACATATGGTAATAATTTAAATTAGGGAAAACATTTTTTTTAGAATTACTACTTTATTTATTGATAAGTATTACAATCTGCCACAAACTTGGGCAATGAGTAATTGTACCAATTGAATACATTCATACAAAAAATAAAAAAAGGCAAAAAAATAAATAAATAAATAAAATAGAAGTAATAAAATAAAATTTCTATATGATATAAGCAGAAAAATAGATATAAAAAATGAATATAATTAAACAATATAAAATAAATTATATACAATATTTACAATATCAATCCCCCACCTATGAGGGGTAGAGCAGGGTCCTTCGAGATCCCAGCGCATTCCTCTCACCGCGTCACTGGTAATGTGCCAGTGGAGGCTGAGTAAGTGCGCTAATGGCGCAATCACTCTACATGAGCGCAGCATCTGGCCATTGCTAGAACTCCAATTGTCGATTTCATTTTACAAAAGGTCTCTTGGCCACTGCCGACTCAATCTTCGAGGCGTATTGTAAATATGGGTGGAACTGGATAAGGAATGGACCAAAGAATTAGGATGATTAGAAAAGTTAATATGGAATTTTGAAACTTTGTTTGGTATGAGGTCTAGGACGAAAGGATGTGAAGGTCATAGCGTAGTGTTCTGTTGGAAACGTAATGAGATGCATTGACTATGTTCGAAGGATTATGGATTGAAAAGATTGGATAGGTTTAAGTGTTCCCCAAAGTTCAAGAGAAAATATTAAATTAAAAATATAAAATGGGAAACATGTGCCAAAATTGGTCACATCCACTTTTATCTCAACACAAAAATTTTGAAGGTGTAAGTTCAAACTTTTAAACAAATATTTTGACTATTACTACTTAAGCCATAAATTAAAACATCATCTTATCGTAAAATAATCAAACTAGCAAACTACACTAAATTTAATAAAAGTAAATTCCTTTCATCTTTTACTCTATAATTTTTTCTTCATATATTTTCAACTATGATAGCTATTAAATATATTCATATTTTTTTCTTTTTTATCCATTTTTTTTTAACTTTTTAATTTTTCATAAATTACTAATAAATTGAGCCAGTATTTTAAGGAAACAGTTTTGTTTTCCTTCCCTATCCAAAACTATAGGTAAAAAATGTCCTAAAAATGAAAATCTTAATCAATTTGGCTATATATTTATTCAAACTTTTCCCTAAAGCATGCACCTTTGCCTCAAACAAATCGCCAAAGCAAATTCATTACTTGGAGATAAAAACAGAATTAAACAAAACTATCATTGATTAGTTTAATAAAATAATGAATAATAGGCATTTTGCGGAATGGGCTATTTGTAAAAATGCAAGTTGGCATTTTTACAACTATTCATTATTTTCAAGGGATTAAACTTGTTTACACCTTAAAAATCTTTCGATAGCTAAACGAGAGTAGTCTCTGTGTACAATTTCAAGTATCTAACAATTTGAAAACCCTAATAATTTTAAAAGCACAAAGGGATAAGAAAAACTTAATTTCCTCTCAGGCAGATTTTTTAAATTTTGGTTTTTCTTAAATATAATGTAAGTCAGTACTATTGAAAACATTTTCAAAACAATCTAAAATAATACTAAACATTACTGGATTTATATAAAAAATTTAAATTACGGTCTGGCCTAATTTATGTTATTTTTTTAGGAAAAGAATCTGGTGCAATGCGTGCGCCACACAATACTTATCCCTCTATATTGAGTAGAAATTAATTTTTGGTTAATTGGTGATTTTTTTTCTGTTCTAGTATATAAATGAATAGATTAATTTATAAATTTTTAAACGTTTTAATAATAGGAAAATTTGAAGTAACATGGTTGTGGGAAATAGGATACTATATTGTGAAAATAGGATTTATTAACATAAAACCTAACGCTGTTTTAAATGCTGTAACTTTCTTAGTCCTTAAAACATCTGGATAAAATCCGAAAGCCAAAATTTGAGAGTTCTTTTGAACAAGATTTTGAAAAGGGATTTAACTAGCCACTTGTTTTCATAAATGTAGCTATTTAAGTAGTTGTAAGTAGTTACATAGTGAGTAGCTATCTATCTCAATGATTTGGTCTTAAAAAATCTAAAACACTTTTATTAACTTCATGGAGTTTTAATGTTGGCTTAAATTCTTGTTAAATCAATCATATTACTCTTACTAAACAGATTTTTTATGAAATAATACAAAATCTTATCCATCTTTACTTTCTTAGGATTTATGAAACGCTAGTAATAAATAATATGAAATACATAAATGAGAAGCCGTTACATTCGTGGAATACTGTAAAATGAGGTGACATTGTACTAGGTTGGGTGAGACTAGACCAGCACGAAATTGGAAATAAGTACTCTATGATGACTTCTTATTAAAGCTATTAGTTATCCGGTTAAGCACGGCATCATTAAGTACTATCACACTCCCCTATAATCATCTCCAAGTCCCTTACAATTTTTTTTTTTTAACAATCTACAACTTCATAACTTAGTTGTAACTAGTGAAACGTGTTGATTCTAGTGATAAGAAGAATTAATTTTATGCTCTAACCTCTAAACCTCTATTATCTGTGGAATTTAATTACTTAAGAAATTTGATTTAGAAATTATTACCTTTATCTAAAATAAAGATATTATAAGACTGAAACTGGATTTAGATATTATGGGTAAAGCCCATACTAGATATTATTCCTTCCATTATAAACTTCCTGACCATCCAAACCCACTAGTTTCTAACCTAGCTTCCTCTGTCATTCCTGACAATCCTCCGAGGTGCCTGAAAAGAAGATGGCCACGAGAACTGCAAGTGTAAAACGTCATTAGAGTGCTACCATTGGGTAGTTTCTTCACACGCCTGTATCACTGCACTATAAACTAAAATCAAATTTACTGGTTGTATGAATATGAATGGACAGTTGTAAATAGCAATAAATAAAAAAAATTATACATATTTTATGAATAGTTTCATTACGTCCCACAACTGAATCGATGTCAACTATAAAGGAGAAAAAAGGGTGGTCTGATCTCGGCCCGTTCGGTGAGGCGAGATTGTGCAAAAAATACCCCCTCCAAACCCATCCACTTTTTTATTCTTTTCCGAAATGGAAAGCTTAACTTTGTACCTATCTTTCTCCATTAAATTTATCCGAACACATTGGTAAATAAAGAAGTGGCATTAAAAAAACTGGTCCAATCTCTCCTCATTTTATGGCATATTAATATGTCATAAAACAGCTTTCAAATGTAATAAAAATTTCTATTTACGGTTCTAACGTCAACTCAAAATCATTCAAAATATTTTGATTTAATCAAACAATCGGACGTATTCTAATTCAGATAATTAAAAACGCTTTGTAGAATGGAAATTACTACATTATATACTTTTCATTCATATTTCAAAGCTATCTTCGTAATTAAATGTTTTTTAATAACTAGAAACACTTTTAGTATTCTGGGCAGAAATAATAATTCTGAACGACGTATAAAATGAACCTTGGGTCTCGATATCCTGTGTCTGCAATGGAATTTCCATGAGTCTTGTGAGGACGTACGTCAAGCATCTCTCGATACCTGAGTGTTAATTGAGTAATTCTTCCTAAGGCATGAATGAAGGAATGGACCGTACATTCAGATTATTTACATCCGGAGAAGAATAATGTTCCATTCCAATACTAGAAAAAAAAATAAAATAACGATGAAAAATAATAACATAAGTGACTAATGCGTTTCGATATTGCTTTGATTCAGTTCTTTGCGTTTAACAATTCCAGCAAGTGACTAGAATTTTGATTAGGTAATTATCATATGCAGATTTTTTATAAGGATGCTAATAGTCCAATGTGGCGAATCTACTCCATTAGGAATACAAAGTGGCTTTATCAAGATCTCATACTTCTCTGTTAACATTTGATTCCTCGAAAGAACTTGGCTTTACTAAGAATCCAGGGACAAGTTGAACTTTTATTTTAACCGACTTAATAACATCTCCATCCGAGGAAAAATTATTAATAGCTCCTGATGAACGAATTCGAAATAAGGAAAGTCAAGTGTCTTCATGCAAACTGGTATTTTGTACCTATAAAGTACACTGTATGTTACATGGTCAGTAAGAGGATCCTAGTTATTCTAGTGTACTTCTGAGTTTTGGTTACATAACTCGGTAATTTCGAATTCAGCGGTTTAGGAGTCGTGATGAAAAAAAACTCTCATTATTTGTTACGTAAATGTTTCTTCTTCTTTTAACGTTGGTTCTGACATGCAACCATTTCCAGAAGGATATATGAAACATCTCTTTCGGCAGATTGTGTGCAAAAAGAGTACTTTTATATCAAGATAAAAAAAAAAAATGAAAGTATATTTAACAAAACATATACTTATTCTAACAGGTTAGGTTTTCATAGTTTAAATGTTAAGTGAATTTAAGGTCCATTCAAATCAAACACCATGAATTACTTTTCCTACGAAGAAATCATGGTTAAATAAAATGATGTTTTTATTAACAGATAAAATAAATAATTTTATGCTACGTTGGGCATGGCTTGCGAGATTTACAGTTTTTCAGAAAAAAATTCGTGGCCCTTATAAAATATGAGTTCGTGCTAGCTAATGAAGGTTTAAGAACTGTTTGTAACGTTAGTTTTAATTGGTACAATAGTTGTACATAAAAAAATTCAAGCGTTTTTTTCCTTTAGCAAATACCCAAGTTTCTCATAGTGTTTTAATAAATAAGACACAATATTTCTAATTTGGACTAATATGTTTCACAATAATTCATTTCTAAAAGATTATTTTTTTTTTTAACTTTTATTGATATAATACAATCTGCTACACTCGTGGGCAATAATTATTAAAGCTGTAATTATTGAATCATAAGTACATATTAGATGGAGAGAAAATTAAATTAAAAATAAATAATTTGAGAAATAAAATTAGAAAAGTAAAATTACTAAAAATTAATATATGAAAAGTAAAAACTAAAATGAATAGTAATAACAAGAAGGAAAAATATGTAAAAACAACTATTGTAAAGAATTTTTTAAATTTATTTATTTATTACAGGGGTGTAGAGAAACTACCCATTGGTAGCACTCTAATGACGTTTTGCAATAGCAGGTCTCGTGACCAACTTCTTTTCAGGCACCTCGGAGGATCATCAGAAATCGAAGAGGAAACAAGGTTAGAAACTAGCGGGTTTGGGTGGTTATGGAGTTTATAATGGAAGGAATGATATCTTGTTTCAGCTAGATCGGTTACATATAGAACATTAAGGTCTTTATGTATGGTTTTATGACAAAATAAGGAGCATTGAGGATTTTATGATGGATTTTGGATTGTAAAGATTGGATACGAAAGGAATTCGAAGGTTTAGTGGAGCCCCAAAGCTCGACTCCGCATGTCCAGATTGGCCTTATTATAGTCATGTAGATCAGTCTTTTGCAATGGATTGAAAGTTTAGACTGTTTGTCTAGTAAGTACTGTAATAGTCGAAATCGGCGTGCAGTTTCCCCTCTTTACAGTCTACTGGATTCCAGGCTAGTCGTGTCGGATGTGAACATTATTAAGGGATCCTGTAGGGCAGTCGATAGGTTTACGACAAAGGGTAAAGGTGATTTGATGAGATTTGTTGGAATTTAGATTAATCGTCCAATTACGACACCATTCTTCAAGGGCTGTGATATGGGATTGGAGAGTTTGGGATGCAATTAAAGGGTTATTATTAACTGCGAGCACAAATTCACAAAGACAGTATAGAGGATGGGACCGAGGTTACTACCTTGAGGAACACCAGCTGATAAAGAAGAGAGGGATGAATAGGGACCATTGTGGTTTACTTGGAATAATTAGTAAGAAAGGAACGGATGATGAGAAAGTATGTAGGAGGTAGGAATCTACGGAGTTTGTAAAGTAGTGTAGGGTACCAGACTCGATCAAAAGCCTGTTCTACATCGAAAAATACTCACATTCCGGGCTCCAAAGAAGACGATACATCGTCTACCACACGTTGACATTGCTGGATAATGGAGTGGGATGTTCGGAATCCAAACTGGTAATAAAAATAAAAGTAAAATAGTAATAAGTTAAATTAAAATATATGGATATCAATATTAAATTACATTCATGTAAAATATTTACACCCTACTAGAAAACCTTCGAACCTGCTTCCTCTCCTCTCCCAGACAATGGGTCAGCAGTCTTTTTGAGATCCTAGAGCCTCTCTCTCACTACTTCACCGATATTCTGAGTGGGAAGGCTGATGGAATTAATTGAGCATAGAAAATAGCAATAACAGAATCAGTGGATAAGATAACATAAAGAAAAAAATCAGAACTTATCTTTTATTCCATTATTAACATGATTTCTACAGCTGTCTAGCTTGACATAAAATAACCATTTCAAAATTGTATATTTCCCTAGATGCTAATGTAAACCATAAAAGTCAAACAATAGTATCTATGGAATACCTTAACACAGCATGTAGATTGATATAGCGACAGTTATACTCGTAAAAGAGGTTTATGAGGCTGGTTTCGAAATCTCTACTAGCCGATTCGTTCCTCCCGTTATCTTATAAACTCTCAGCAGCATTTCCTTTAATATGTTTTGGAAGATAATCATCGCATAAAGCTTATCGCTTGGAGGAGGAAGAGTATAAAGTATTGTTCCATCGTATCAACCTTCAACTTCTTTGTGCTATGGGATGTAAAACTTGCTGGTGCGGTTCATTTATATTCTTTTCCAGTTTACTATACATTGCGGAAAGCGAGGATCGAAAAATAGAGGAATACATTGTGAGGCATAGCATAACTCCGTCTCGGACAAAAATAATTTATTTATTTATTTTCTAGCATGATCCCTCAATTCAGTTGCAGGCCAATAAACAAATTCCTCGATAAACAAATTCCTTTATAAACAAATGTTTTCTTTTGTTTTGTTCAATTCAAACGGTTTAATATTATTATTTTTTAAATAATTTGATTATTTATTTCTATTTCAAACACCTGATCAGGACATAATCAAATGCATCTCGTTTTCAAAGTAATTAGAATTTTAAACGATATTTTTTTTCTTTTTTAAGAGTTCCTTGAAATGTGAAAACAATTATTTACATTTTTCCTAGAACACTACCGTTTGACCTAAGATAACTTAGCCGTATACTGCGGAATGAGATCGGAAGAGATCAGGTTCTTTCAGTCTTTTTAGGCGTTTGCGTAAAAACCTTTTTCTCTTTTAGTGAATAATAAAATTATTTCATGGTTCATATTTATCAATTTTATATTACTTCTAAAATGAGAGAGGGTTAATTATTTCATATGAAAAAAAATTATTTGTTTGTGAAAAATCTTTTTTTCATTTTTCAAAAACTTTATATATTGATAGATATTACAATCTGCCAAACTATTGTGGGCAATAGTTAATAGTGATGACTGATCACATTCATACTAAAGTAAAATAACATAAAAAAATAATAATAATAAGAAAAATCTCTCTTAAAATATATAAAAATAGAAGGATAAAGAAAATGAATATAATTAAACTATGTGTATGAAAAAATAAATAAATAAAACAATAATAAAAATAAAATAATACCTAGTCACGTTTACAATCTTATATACAATTTAACACAATCGTCTTGAGGGACCCTGAGCCCACTCTATCCCCCACTTTTGGGGGTAGAGCAGAGCCCTTAAGATCCCAGCGCATCCCTCTTGCCTCATCACTGGTATGTGAACAATCTAGCATTTAAATCTTACTTCGATGAGAATAAAGTTTAGCTAATATTAAGGACTACTTGATTGTACAGTCCTTAATGTAAATCGTTATGTTTTTTTAAAAATATAAAAAAATGTGAAAAATCAATATTATTAACTGGCACATTCTGCCAGTTGATTTTATTGAGAAAGATGTTGTAACATCCCAGGCATAGAACCACCTGAGATACGTAATTTTAAATTTCGTGCAACTTTTTGTTTTTGAGTTACGCTGTTTACACATACGCCCACAGACACTGACCATTTTAGGATACTTGTATATTTCCGTCGAAAACTCGAATTCGAAATTTTACTATATAAATTCTTTCAAATGATCGCAATACTCTCCCGTACTATACATTACCTGTATAGGTAAGTGAAAGTACAAATTATATAAATACAAAAAAATAATTAGTTAATAGTTATAGATTAACAGAAAGTTACGTCCAGGCTGTGCGGTTCCCAGCTTTTGGCGCGTGGGTCACACTACTAGTCATCCCAGACAAAATAAAAACCCACTGTTAATTATTTTTCTTTTATTTGTGAGAAATTATTTTTTTTTGTATATGAAAGAAGACATAGGTAGTAAATAAACTAATAAAAATTGTTAATCAATTTAAAAATAACACATACGTAGTTGAAAATTTGTTTTTCTTCTTCAAACTCATTCAGTCATTTTAGCATGATACTTGCATCAGTACTATACATCTAATATTAGCGTTTCACATTGATAAAAAAAAAAAAAAATGAAATAAATTATAAATACGAAAGTAAAATATAATTTAGACAAAGAAGGAAAAATAAATAAACTATAACAATACTATAAGAGCTATTGGATTTCATTTTCAAAGTACTTAACTTGTGACAAATCATGGTTATTTAAATGATTATGTTTCTTATATTTTTTTTATGGGTGTAATTCAATAATATAATTAGTTCAGATTGGTTTTTAGAAAAAAAATAATTAAAAAGAAAAAAGTGATTCCATAATATTTATAAAAACAATTTAGAAACACAGATTCTGGAACATGATGTATATCCAAAATTTCTTGAAAAACAAAATTTTTGGTTATTAAAGGAATTCAGGCGTATACGAGCGTTATGGGAGCCAGAAACTTGGAATTTCACATCCCCGGCCTAAACAAAGGATGAAAAATACTGCGTTGAAGACTGCTGCGTGACACGGGTATTCCAAACGCTCCAGGGTTAGCCGGCGCTATAATTCCAGTGAGTCATATCATGTGTTCCAGCAGCTTAACTACTTGTTATCTCAGCTTTTTGCGTCTATTCTTCAGTTCCCAAGATCAAGGATTTCTTTGGTATCCATCCACCCAATCTGGCAGTCTTAGCCCCTGTCATCCGTTCTTATTTTTTGTATAGCTTTCAAAGTATAACTTACATGACAACAACATGATGATGTTCATGAGATCCGTTCATCTCATGAACATCATCATGTATCTTGGTCGTATTTCTGGCTCAGGGAAGTTTTTCCCTTCAGTGGATCGTACTATAACCACATTGGCTTCTTGAAGTAGAATTCCTTTGAGTATTCATTGATTGAGTATCGTTCGGATCTCAATGCTGTTATCTAACAAACATCCAATGAAGACTAAAAATCAAAATAGATTTTTTAAAATTTAAATTTGAAAAAAAATAATACTACAATTTAAATTTTTTACAATAAAAATTCATATATTACAGAAAGTTATTAGTTTATCATTTCCTCAATTTAATCTGTTTCATCAAACTAATAATGGTGATAAAAATCAGTTATTGTTTAACAATTTCATTCGGAATAATTTAATTAAATATATTAAATAATCCTTGACGTATTTATATATAATATATAATACCAAAATAAAATAATAAATAATAAGATAAGTGGTTATCACTCAAATAAAAAAAAATAACCAGAAGTGTTCTTCCTTCAAAGTATGTGGTGTTAGAATGTGCCACAACTGAACTTATGTCAAGTAACTTGAAAAAAAAATGGAGAAAAAGGGTGGCCTAATCTCGCCCGACAGACAAGATTACGCCGAGAATAAAAAATTACTCCAACGGACCTCGAGCTCTTACATATTTTTTCTGCTCCAAAATAGAAAGCTAAAATGTGTTCTTAATTTCCTTGACTAAATTTATTCGAAAATGTACGTGAGTAAATTCATGGCATAGAATAAACTTCAAAATCTGGCACAATCACCTTATTTTACGGTATGTCATCCTCAATCAGTTTGGAATTCTTTCGTTACTAGATCATAATAATGTTTATGTTTTCTGTACGTTCACATAATTGCAAATGTATGCATTTATTTAATTTTTAAAATTAGTTCATTTTTGTTTGATATAATATATTGTACGCTGAGCGAACCTCACAACTTCCACTTACTATGTATTGCTGTATTAATAATGATTACTTTATTTATTGATAAATTATGAAAACCTGCCACAAACTTGGGCAATGAGTAATATTGCTAATTGAACACATGCATACTAAGAATAAAAAGAGAAAACAAAAATAAATAAAATATAATAAAAATAAAAGAAATATAAACATAAAAATATAATCGAGAATGTAAAATAAATTATATACAATATTTACAATCTCGACCAGAGGATCCCCGAGCCCACTCTATCCCCAACGTTAGAGGGGGTAGAGCATATATTGTACATTCATATTTCAGAATTTATCGAAGTACGAATAACGGATATCAACTTTTTTCCTGCTAAGAATACAACAGTTCAACAAGATATAACAAAGCCTTGCACATATGATTGAGATGGAAACATCTGACACGCTCGGCTGTCTCCAATTTTCCAGTCTCCAAACTGCTGTCTCTATTTCTCCATTCTTCACTTTGCTTAGGTATCAAATTCTTTCACATTTCATATTTATACATTTTTATTACTGTTAAAAATATAAAATGCTTAATTATTTCAAATAAAAAAAATTAAATGTACTTTAGAGGAAGATTTTTTTTTTTAATTTGCATTTAAGGCTTAATTAAATTATTTCAATGCGGATAAGAACTAGCTGATATTAAGGATCATTTGACTTTTCAAACAGACAATTATAGCGAGTAGGTTGGTCGATGTACGACAAGTCAAAATCTCACAAGAGGAAATCATTTTTTTTTTTTTAATAATTTATTTATTGATATTTACAACTGTATACACATATATACAACAAGTAAATTTGCTGAAGGTGACATAGTAGCATGATAAAAACATGTGGAGAATCTACCCACTGATAGAACTCCAATAACATTTCTAGAGAAAAAGATCTCGAGGCCATCTTCTTTTCAGACGCCTAGGAGGATTATTAGGTAATGAAGGAGAAGCCAGGTTAGAAACTAGAGGAAATCATAACACAAAAAAGGCAATCCTTCCTCACTGGACCCGCCCCGCTAAAACCCCCAAGGAGCGACGGTCCTATATCGCTTTTGAAATATTAGCTTAAGACGGGGAGAGGAAACTTTAAGAGAGTTAAATCGAGCAATATTCCATATATATAACAATGCCTTGCACATATGATTGAGATGGAAACATCGGACACGCTCGGCTGTCTCCGATTTTCCAGTCTCCAAACTGCTGTCTCTATTTCTCCATTCTCTATTTTGCTTAGGTATCAAATTCTTTCACATTTCATATTTATACATTTTTTATTACTGTTAAAAATATAAAATGCTTAATTATTTCAAATAAACTAAATTAAATGTACTTTAGAGGAAGATTATCGATTATTATCGATATATATAGGTCAGTGAAAGTAAAAATTGTATTAAATTGGCAGTAGCTCATTTTTGAAATAATAAAAAAAATAGATTCATATAGAAATTTATAATAAGTGTGTACTTTAGGTAGTATCATGAAACAGATGTGATTTTTTCTTAATTTCCTGAAATTTAATGATTATTTAGTATCTCATTAAATATCTATAAAAATGGTTTTCTTAAGAAGATGAATGTTTTAAAACTTTAATTACCAAAGAGAACGTTTTTGTGCTATCCAGTGAAGAGCGTTGTTCGTAGCGTGCATTGAAGAGTTGATAGGCGTTGAAATCTCCTTTGTCACATCCCAAGTGGCTGCTTTCCTAACAACGGCGGCGCTACGTATTACCAACTCCATGGGCAATGGTCAAAGTCAAGGCTGAGAAGTACTACATCGATTTCCCCTTTATGTAAGATAATCGATATAAATAGCGCGGTATAATCAGGCAAAGGAAATCAACATTTTTGTTTATTTTCGTCATATTTTATTCTAAGTTATGAAAGTATGATTAATACAGTTTAATATTAGTGAAATCGTAAATATTCAACTTTTTCGGAACTGGGTGGATTACACAACCAGATTCAACATTAAATCAAATGAAACTCTGCATTAAAAACTTCATCATAGGTTTTTTTCATTGATTTATTGAAATTTGCAATTGTATTACATAAATATACAACTAGTCAATATTATGTTATGTATAAATATAGTCTTGTTGTGAATCTATCCATTGGTAGAAATCCAATAACATTTCAAGAGTTGAAGGTCTCGAGGCCATCTTCTTTTCAGAAGCCTTTGGAGGATTATAAGGAATTGAAGAGGAACCAAGTCTAGAAACTAGTGAATTTATTTGGTTCAGTAGATTGTCATAGAAGCATATATATCTGATTCTGCCCAAATCTGGCAACATAAGAACACTACAGATAATTTTGTTTCTGACAAAGTAAGGAGTATTAATGTTTTTACTAAGGTTTTTCGAATTGTAAAAATTCGTACACAAGAGAAAATCGATGATTTTTATTGAAGCCTCAAAGCTCAAATCTATATGCCAAAATATAAGCTTAAAATTTTGCATTTTGCTTAAATATATTGGAGAGTTCAGAAAAATCGTTTGCTGCTCCAAAATTAGTTAAATATTTTATTTCCTGTATTTTTATTATAAATTGTTGTAATTATAAATATTTCAATAAGCCACCTAAGAGTAGTAAATAATAGTAATAATAATAATATAATGGATTAGTTTTCTATCAAAAGTAATAATATCCACTTTTGGCGAATTATATTGAACAATTAATATAGAAGCATCTCATATAGATGATTTTTTTCTTTATTGAAAATAATTATATATAACACCTATTTGAGAAAAGAAAATTTAAATTTCGAAATAAACTGCTTAATTAGCTGTAGAATTTTACTTTTCGAAAAAATTTCAAGATGTGGATATATATTTCATATTAAGATTTCAAAATAATTATACAATAATAAGATCTATCCTGACATACGGAGTTGAGCTTTGGGACTCCTACTAAAAATTCGAATTTCTCTAGTATCCAATCGTTATAAAGCAAAATCCTTAATGCTCTTTACTTTGTCACAAATAAAATCATCATAAAGACCTTAATGTCTCGATCTAGCCTGAACCAGATATCAATGCTTCCATTATCAACTCCCTAACCACCCAAATGCATTAGTTTCTAAACTTGCTTCCTCTGTCATTCCAAAAAATTCTCTGAGGCGTCTGAAAAGAAGATGGCCTCGAAATCTTATAAAAAATGTTTTTAGAGTGCTACCAATGGGTGGTAAAGAAAACTTAATGGAAAATATTAAAAGTGTCAATTTCTTGACAGTTGTTGAAGTATTTATTTGGTCACATATCTTTCTACAAATAATAACAATGGTTGAATTTAACGTAGATGATGTCGCACAGACAACAGAAATTCGGTACCAGTGTGGATGTTGGAAAAATAAATAAGTAATTTAGTAGATATAATTTCTTATTCTAATTTATTATAGATTGTGATTTAAACAATGCCTATTGATAACAATAAAAATCCATTACTGTATACAATTGCTTAATATATATACATAAAGCGGAAAGAAACAAATAAAACATACTATTAAAATAGTCGTATTTACCATAATATTGTATTCTAAGTAAATACATGTAAAAAAGAAGCCATAACTATTCTTATGTTATGGTTAATGCAATTAGTCAATGTTGGTGTGGCTAGAAAAGATTGTAAACCCTTTGGAAAACCTGTCTTTCTGTTATATAAATTCTAAAAGACTTTTCTAGAATTAAAATACAAAATCAAATTCGTTAATAATATATATGCTTTGGTTTATATTATTCATGAAAGCTTCCAGTGCTAATTTAGACGCGGGAGAAACAATGAATTATCATACACAATTTGGTTCACGGATTATTAAAGAAAAGCCGAAGAGCTTCGTTATGATTCAATAATTAGTAATGAATTTTTTAAATAATAAACTTTAAAAATATTAAATGTCTAACTATCGGTGTAGAATAGTAAAAGTTATAGTTTTCATCCCCTAGAGTAGTTTTTCAACGAAATATTTTTCATTACCAATGGAATATGCATTTATTTTGAATTTAGTTTAGTATATATCTGTAAGTAGAAGCGAGTTTTTTAATTTTTTTTTTTTTTTAATTTTGAGTTCTTCAATTTTGTAAAATTTTACACAATGGTTACATAAAGATTAAAATAGGGTTATTCATGATCTTTAGTTTAACATGTTAAACCGTGTTAAATGGAAAAACTTATGTTAAATGGAGAAATATTTGCTTGTTTTATAATAGGGGTATTCATGATGTTGTGTTAAATGTTATATGTTTTACCATGTTAAATGTTATAACTATAGGATTATGAGCAGCCCTATTTGAAGTCATGTTAAACGTTAAATGCATAAGAGTCCCTAGCGGATTTTCTCAGCAACTTGTTGTATAAGCCTTTATGTTTATAA
>NW_027110944.1:313384-364544 GCF_000696795.3 Halyomorpha halys | reverse complement strand
ATTTTTTTCGATTTAACACGAGTTTTTCCATTTAACACGCTTTAACATAGATCATGAATACCCCTAATGTTAAAACGATATAACATTTAACATGGTTGAGAGTCTGTTAAATGTAGAATGACGTTACGCAGCCAACTGAGCTCGTCACCATTTTTTTGTCGTATTAGCTTACTTGCTCGCTGTTTGTGTTTTGATTGTGTTAGTATTGTTGAGGATGTTTTTTAAACTAATAAAGCAATGGATGAAAATAATAATAGTGTAATGACGGTTGCCAATCTTGATTCTCTTCCTCACAAGTCTGAAGATCAACAAGGCCACTCAGTGGACAAACCTTCACGCAATTTTTACTCAATTTAGGCATGTTGTAATAAATTAGTTTGGTTAACTCTTAAATGTCAACAATTATATTTTAAGAGAGATTTTTTTTTTCAATCATTTATTTATTTTTATTCTTATTTTATTTTATTTTAGTATGAATGTGATCATTCATCATTATTACCTATTGCCCACAACTTTGTGGCAGATTCTAATATCTATCAATAATTAAAAATTATTTTAATTAAAAAAAAAATGTAAACAATAATATGAAGTTTTGGATAAAAAGATTATAAAACAAGTTGCTCAGAAAATCTACTAGGAGCTCTTAGGTATGTAACATTTCACAAGACTTTAAATAGGGCTGCTCACAATCTTATAATCATAACATTTACCGTAGTAAAACATTTTACATTTAATACAACATCGTGAATACCCTTAATGTCACATGCAACGTTCTGGAAATTATATTCGTTTCTATACATCCTGGTAGGGACATGACGGCCGTGCGGGTTGGGGCGCAGGTTCCAGTACGCTCGGTTCGGAACGTAGTGGGTTCGATTCCTTCCTGGGGCAGTTAACATGAATGAATCTTGACACTCCCACCTTGGTTAGTACGCAGCGGCAACTTAGGTGGCGGTCAGTGGTTGGCAAAAAGGACCACTAGGCCCACTTGCCGGACTTGTTCCCCCACCAAATACCAGTGCCAGTACACATCCTGGTAGGTACGATCGAAAAAAAACAGATAAGGCGAGATGAACCTTGAACGAAAGTCTTCATCATCGCTTTGAGGAGAAGCGAAAATGTGGTATAGGTGGTACAACATGATGGTCTATGTTTTGAATGGTGAACAATGAATTTGTGAATGAATATGGTATTAATATTTTGACTAAAAACATTTTCTGCGCAAGTGGACATCGAATACCTGAAGAAAGTTCATATCATCACTATTGTTGTGATGATTCAAAATAGATCATACCTTATCCACCAGCAATAAAATCTATACTTACCAATATCATCATTACCTTAGGTGCATACATTCTTGTTACATAGTTTAAGTAGAAAGCGGCTCTTGGACCTTTAACCCAAAATTTTTTACCCCACACACCTCATCAGGAAATCCCAGGAACATCAAGGCCATACAAATTATCCCCGGATCGACATCATTGGAGGAAGCTTGAAAATAAGGATCGAGCACGATAGAAGTAAGAACGGAGTCTGAATGCCCTTCTCAACCTTATATTAAGTTACGTCACGGTTCTCATTTTACAAAAGAAAGAAAGAGAGGGCGATAGAGGGCGTGTGTTAGAAAGAAAGAGATCTCATGAATAATTGTTAAATGCCTATCACTAATCAGAAATTTTAGAACTTTATTTATTTCTTCTTATTTCAAATACAAAAATGTTACTGGTAGTATACATCTAACATAAATT
Organism: Halyomorpha halys; assembly: GCF_000696795.3. Lineage (NCBI taxonomy): Eukaryota > Metazoa > Arthropoda > Insecta > Hemiptera > Pentatomidae > Halyomorpha > Halyomorpha halys. The sequence goes on along the minus strand of NW_027110944.1, from coordinate 362,796 downwards.
CTTTATTGTTCTTGTGTAAACTCCCGATAAACCAATGCTGGATCTGTGGCTGCAGACGTATCAATTAAAGATTAAAAAAATATGCTGACGGACAAAATGGCTGTTGTCTTGCCATTGAATATTACAGTAAAAATATGTTCAAGACGCCCTATAATATTTATTAATCTTATATTTATGTATCTAACTTTAGAACGATTCGGCATAGATAGTTCTGTAGCTAGAAGGAAATTAGGTAATAGTACGAAATCATACAGGAAAATATATTTATTTTCAAAAAACACTTTCATTAATATTTGGCGGGAGATGCGATGATCCCTTCTATAAAGTCCCGTGGAATGTACTTGCCCTGAAGGCAGGCCACATGTTTGTGTTGTAACATTGGCAACGAAAAAAATACAATGAGCGTGTCTTGATTCCAAGTTTATATCTAATTAATAATCAATCGAGTGATTGCGGTCCGTTTCTTGGATGTTGAGTGACAGTAGTCGGATGTCCTATACACAAGTCGTACATGACTCGTATCCCGTACACCCGAAAAACTACGATCATGCGATAGCGGGTCAACGTCCTCCCCTTGCGGGTTAGTCTGTCGTCCGCGGAGGGTCAGGTACCCAACAGAAGGAGGTATGGTCTCAAAAAAGGGGATTGGAGCGGTCATCAATGGTGACGACTGTCAAGCATCAATGGTCCTGGGTGCCAGGAAGGAGAGCCGTGGAGGGGCGGGGTGGGGAGCTGGTTCCCAGTGCCAGTCAAGCTTCTCCTCTCACTCCAGATGTCAGCTGAGCTGCCCTGGTGAGTCCTGCATCGATGTCTCTACTACTATACCACTACCTCACTCACCACACCTTGCCAACGTAAGTCCTCAGCATCCTTTCTCTTCACCACTTCTTTAGTTTGCTCGTTTAGTTCTCCAGTAGTCGATGATATTGAATCAGTAGCGTTGGTCCATTGCCTTGACGCAGGTATCCTCTCCTCCTCCGACTCTTTAGTCACTTGCAGTCGTTCATCTCGTAATTCTTAATCCTTCTCAGACTGTTTGGAAGTTGGTTGCGATACAGTGTTCTGCAGCGTTTCTAGAGCTCATAAGAGTGAGTGTACTTTATTTATACTTAAACAAATTGACAATCAACTGTTTTTTTTTATTCTACTTAGAAGGGAAACGTTACTGAAATTTTGATTTTTATGTACGTAGTATATAATGACGGTATTCTTTCCGTTTCACTTTCATCAGCACTTCATGAAAGTTGGTACGATTCTGAAATGTTTTATGTCTTATAATTAAATATATACTTCCCCTAAATCACCATATGCACATACAATGGGTTACTTACTATACTAGTCCCCAAAACACTCGCCTTTCTGCCTTCCTAAATTAATTTATATTTTTCAACAAATTTGCTGAATTTATGGTAGTACGATTGTTGAGTCAGTTTAGTTGGTTATTGCTTTACTTAACTAAAGGCTTAGTAATAAGTCAGGAATAACTTATTCCATTCTTAGCATAAATAAAATATCTTAAATCATTGTTTTAAATTGCGAGTCTCTTAAGATTCGAATGACGGTTTCTTACTTGATATTACATCACCCTTTTATAATGAGTTATAGCTTAGGTCGGCGTCCACTTTCTTTTATAGTATACCCCCCCCCCTGAAAAAAAGAAAAGATTGTTAATAATTATAAATACTTCACAGCTGTTTGAATTGCATTAAAAGTTGTATAATTATCTTTTGCACAACTTAAAAAAGAAAAAAAATAGTGCTTACAACTTATTACAAGTGGATTTCTCGGTTTACCGCTACTCAGACATCCACCAAGACCCCGGCATCAACCTAAAGGATCTATGACGGTAGGTGGATGTTGCCTACTTTGGAACTGGATTTCTCAATAAGGCAAGAATCATTATGTCGATCCAAAACCTTGGCCATTTCGTAACTGATGGATTTGCAATCATCTATTCTGAACTTCGGCTTATCGCATATCAGATTGACGGTAAAACGTGATTTTAAACTAAATAGATCGTTCTCAATTTTGTTCCTTGTACTATCCCTTGTTGCAGGTTTCTCACTATTACCATAAAAAGTTGTACTGTTAAAATTCTCAATTAAAAATAGTTAGCTATTTGAGAAAAAAATATATAAATATTGAGTTATTATCGGAATACATTAAATTTAAAGCCTTGGTTTAAACAATCCAGTAAATTGTTATTAGTTTATTACTAACCTTCAAAAAGTTACACTTAAAACATATTTAGGATTGGTACTTACTATTAATTCATAAATATTCCTATGATATCATACCCCTAGGTATAAAAATATGTAACTTGTCAGTGTATTGGCATGCTTTCCCAATTTTTAATCAGTCTATATAAAACTGGCAAACGTTGAAAAATTCACAGTGAACCTGAGAGACTACTTTAAAATTTTATAGTTCACAAAATGTTTAGATAAATTTAGAGTTTTGGGGAAATATATCTATGTTTTAATGGAAAATAAAACAAAATGAAGACAATTGCATTTCTTTAGCCAAGTTAAAATTAATTTGCCAATTTCATACTACAAGTTTATTCATTAATACAAGCAATTCCTTTAATGTTTTTTACATTCATTCCTTTTGTTATCGGTTTTTTTAACAATTTTTTTTTTTCACTTCCCGACCTAATACATTAAGGAAGACAGACCATCAGGTTTTAGAGATAAAATTATAATGGGCCATTTCAGCCGACAGGAGAAGTAAATCACTAAGTAGGCCTCCTCAAAAAGCATCTTTTTCCATTTCGTTTTAATTTGATAACATTTTCAAATTGTTTATTACTATTTTTGTTCCAAGAATCCATTTTATGATTTTATTTTTTTGTAATATTTTATTTACATACGTAAAAGTAGTTGTTTTAAAAGAAGAAAATCTGTTAAAATTGATAAAAAATATTTGAGAAACCTTTTTTTATTATTTTTTTTTTTTAACCAACAGCATCTTGGTAATAGGTGTAGTGATTGTGCAGATTCATACCAAAAACCATTAAATGTGGTTGGTACTGATGTAGAAGCAAAATAAAGCCACTAATAAAACTAAAAACAGCTGTAATATTTAAATAAAATCACGATAGTTTTGAAAAATAAAGATCTAAATAAAAGTTGGCAGTTTCGATATTTGTGCTGTATTGAACTTACTTTAATCATTGATATAAAACATTCCAATAACAAAAAATCATTAAAAAAGTGGTTTAATTTAATAATAAATTGTATCAATTAAAATTTATTATTAAATTAAAGTTTTGGACGATAGACTTTATGACTAAATTGAAGTCATAATCAATTAATCAAATTAAATAACTCAAATTGATTTGAATGAAATAAATATACATTATTTGTATGTGTATTGATGTATATTGGTTTGTATAATTTGAGTCACCGAAAACTCAAACCTTCTCTAATTAAAAATTAAAATGAAAATCAATTTACAAATTCATTAAATTTGATTCTAGATTATTTCTTTTATTTATTAATATTTTTAAGTGAGAGAGATTTTTAAAAAAATAATCTTTTACTATAATATAGAAGTTGTTTTAATTTATAAGTAGGGTGTTTCTTGGCTTTATTTTTAAAAAATATATATTAATTTTATAAATTAATTAACAAATACAAATTGTAATTTCCATGTTTCCTTAGTAAATTTATAAACAACATTTACACCCAATAGAGATGATTATCAGACCTGAATGCATGAATTAAATCCACTTTATCTGGACCATGATTTATATCAATTTTTTTAATTACTTGAAAATTTTGTATGATTTTTGTAAAAACATAAATATAGTAAACTTGCATGTAAGTATTTAAATAAATCATTTATAATCATTCCCTTTATAAATAGTTATGGTGATTTCAGTTAACATATATGTTCATAGAATAATTGTTGCTATCCATTATTTTATATCTAGTTTAACTATACTGATAATTTGTTTTAAAGTGATATAAAATAGTATATATCAGGTAAAATCACTGTAATAATAGGAAATAGAATATAAATATACATTACTTTCATTATCCTGTTATTAAATTAGAATATCCTGTTAAATTCAGTTTTCATTTTGGTTTTGAATGTGATTTTTCGAATTATTATTTTTAATCAATTTAAGTTTGTAATTGTTTTTACGATTTTAATTGAATAGTAATTATGTGCGGAAACACAATAGATTTTTATGTCTGTACATTGTTATTTTAATTATTTTTTTTATTATTTACATTACATATTCTGATTTTATTCTATGTTTGTTAAAGAGGGGAAAAAAGGAAGACATAAGGGAAGAAAATATAATTAGATATGTAGATAAATAATGGAAAAGAAATGAAGAATATTAAGGAAGAAAAAGGATTAAAAGAAAAAAAAATAAGGAAAGAAAAAATAAAAGAATAAAAAAAATCATGTATTTATAGTTAGATATGTAGATAAATAATGAAAAAAAAAATGAAGAATATTAAGGAAGAAAAATAATTTAAAAAAAAATAAATAAAAAATAAAAAAATAAAATACTATGCCTATACATTATAAGAATTTTTTTTTAAATTGTCTAAATAAGCATAAGTATGGTGTGTATTTAGCAACCCTGGACAGTTGGGCAGCTCAATTTTTTGATAAAGTTTCTCCCTCTCCCTGTAAATTATTAATTATTAATTTTCACGTGCACCTTTAGCTTAGATACGTTTTAAGAATATTATTGATGTTATGATTATCTTTTCCATCTAGTTTTTAATATTATAATTTTTTTTTTAATTCATCGATTGCCAACACAAGAAGCTAGAAATTCAGTTCATTTATCTAGTGATGCCGGGGTATGAAACCAACATAATCGGTGATTTCTCGCCGTAAGTTCCACGTCAACTCTTCCTTTATCAGGAACGAAGTGAATAAACCTTTTCGTTCATGTCCTGTCCCTTAATGCTTCGACAGAAGGTCTAACCCATAGATAAAATGGTCTGTTGGATATTTATGTACACCATCTGCCTGGGTTTAATTTGAAAGAATCGAGAAATATCGATTATTCGGCATTCGTATAAGTTTCATGACTAGAATCGATTTTTAATTTTTTTTTAAATATATATTAAAAAATACAAAATATCTTATTTTCATTGCTCTATATCCAAAAAAAAAAATCAAGCCAAATTATAGATTATTTCCAGTACCATTAGCTAATGTGACAAACCTATGGTTCCATTTTAGTAATCTGGCAGTCGATGTCTGTAGGTAGGTTTAGAAATGTTATTGATGATTGTTTAAATTTATAAATTTTATCCAATTTTAGTCTCAAAACAATTTTATTTCTTTATAAGTCCGAGCCAATTTGGCTATTCATAAGGACAATTTTAGAACCAGATCAATTAAAAAAAAAGCTTTATGCAGACTATCCTGCCCAGGTTATTAATTTCAGTCCACAATTACCCTATTTTTTTTCAATTCTTTATATTAAAGAAAGTGTAAAGATTATAAATAAAGTTATTGATGATTTCAGACAGACACTCTATCGATTCGTTTTCAGTAGTTATTACAAAAATTTAATTACGGTCGAACTTCTTGCTTAGTTTTGTCCAACAGACTTTCACACAGAAGAGACTAAAATAAATTATCCCATTCTTTCCACCAAATATTAATACTATTAAGACAACCATAATCATTTTCCTTTTCCCATCGCCAAATACTTTATCTTAGTATTTAGTTATTTTTCAAATGGAAAACATTTTCTTTTCTATCTACATCCATATCTGATTGAGACTTTCCAGAAGTTATACCGTGATATGTGTCCCCTCCAATTCGGTTCTCAGGGTCACTGTTTGTGCCGGTTCCACAAATTTTTCTGTCGTGAAAAAAATATATATATACAGTTGCATTGTAAATGAACGTGAAAAAATCCTAAAATATTGATAAAGGAACAGGAAGCAATGTGGGTCTAAAAATGTGGATATATTTATTCATCGAATTGCAGTTTGAACAGGAAGAATGAGATAGGACAGCGCTAGAGTTCTGCAGACAGTGTGATTAAAAGTGCCAGTCTTACTTCAACCTTCCTTGCCTACAGTCACCGAAGCCGTCTCAGTAAGTTTAACCCAGTTTTTGACCGTAAATAATAATTTTAAATGATTTTATCTTTACAAAATAAATAAATATATAGGGTTTATAAATTTATTTATTTATCGTGATTTCTTATTTACTTACTTCAAGTAAACCTGATGTGATCCAATTTTATTTACGAGCTATTATGGGGATGCTTAAAATGTGTTTTAGATTCGTCATTATATTAATATTTTGAACTAGCTTTTAATTTTTCAGGACAGGCAATTAATTCATAATTATAAAAAAAGTGATAATTGAATAAAAAAAAAATCGATTTACCAAATCTTTTATAGGAACTATAGTTAAAGTACATTTTATTTCATCGTAATTAATATAAGATATTAATTACCAACACATTGTACCAAATTTTCGGTTCAATTTTTGAGATTTAAAAGATTACCAATTGCACTCCTCTATTTTGCTAGCTTTGAGTGTTTCGATCCGACTTCACTATTTGATGAACTGTCTTCCATGAAGTGAAGACGGATTCCAAAAGCTGGGTCATGAATTCTCGAAATGATTAGCAGTTGAAATACGATGTGTCATTTCGGACAGGTGGTCGGAGCACTTTACACTGAATCGTTTGAGTTCTTGGTGCACTCGAATCATAATAGGTTTAAAGCATTAAGAATCACAAGTGCTTTTCAATTTCTACGTTTCAAATTGATGGGCAACGAGCCGTAGTCAAAACTAATTACAAATGAATACTCTCAAAGTTTAATGAAAGGAAACAGATGTAGAGACTTTAAGGCTGACAAGTTAACAATAGCTTCATTCAAGCCGTTAAATTTGTAGGTGAGAAATTTTGAATATAGGAAAACAGCACTTCGCCGTGTAACGGTGTAGTACCGTTTACAAAATCTTTTCCTGATCAAAATTTTCCTGTTCCATTCACTTGTATATTAAAACTTCAGTATGATTATATCCATGTTATTTTTGAATCGACCCAGATAGGCACTTTTCCCACACTTGACCACTGACATCATGCATAGGTTTTGTGGGAAATATAGAAAAAAAAAATTGAAAAGTTTTAATATTCAAATATACATATTAAGTTACGTTTTTGCATTTCAGCTCTTGTTACTGAATCCAATGGAATACTGTTTTATTATTTTCTGAACTCTTGCCTCGGTCTAGTTAAAGGAAATTAATTTTTTGAACGGACGAAATTAAACGTCGGTTTAGGAGTCATATGATTATGTAATGATCAGGTTAATTATCTTTTTGTTCAAGGACTGTTTCCTGTTTGAATTTAGAATTTAAGCAAGAACTAATGCTTTCTGGATTGAAAGCATATAACAGTCGGCTGATTGGTGTTATATCAGTGTAGAGTTATTTGATTTTCAACGGTATAAATGACTTTTTACCTTGTTTTGTTTTTTTTCCTTTTTAAGCGATAGCTGAGCCAAAAAGTATGTTCTTAAAAAAAAAAAAAAAAAAAAAAAAACTAACCCCCAGATTCAGGCAGCTCGAGAGCAGGTAGCTGGTTCATCGGTGACCTTATCACTGCTGTGGCTGACCTTTTGCCGTCCCTACCACCGCACAGGACTTCTAACTTAAAAATACATTACTGAGACACTTTTTATTCAATAAATTCAAAATTTTCTGTTCATTTTCAATCTATATTTAACTGTTTTTTTTTCTTTCTCTAACCGATATATGGAATATATATGGAGGATGTATTGCGATAATGCGAAATTACGAAACCGTATCTCCCACGGAAATACCCGTCCTCTGAGTCAAAAAAAAAAAAAAAAACCTAGCTCAAATGAAATGTAATTACATATATAAGGTGAGCCTATGAATGGGAACTTATAGAACCGATTTTCCAATTTTATCAAAAATGGCACAAAGGATTTTGATCAAACTCGGTACACCAATGTATAATCAAGTTATCTTTAATATCAGCTAAGTGCTATTGTCATTAAAATAGTATGACAGGGCTTAAATAAATTAAATATTCTAAAGTAACTTAATTTTATTTATTTGAAAAAATAATCAGTTCTCATTGAATAGGAGTTTCAATCGGAAAAAGCCGAGTTTGCCCGATCTTTTCCGATCGCATACATATTACTTCGTTATCGTTTGTTAAACTGTTGTATTCTTGGGAGGAGCAAAGATATCTGTTATTTCCACCTAGACAAAACCTCACACCGCATCAGAATTTTTTTTTCGCTATTACTCATTAATTCATTAAATATAACTGATCAAGGTAGAGGTTCAGTCATAGTATTTTGCTGAAATAGCATTACATCTATTAATGGAAGGAAATGCTAAATATAGCTAAAAAAATTTAACTGACTCTAGTTTCGTCTGAAGGATTATTATTTTCCAATCTCTATTATATTCATGTACATTTCATGAATATATAATTTGCGTGAGCTATAATTAAAAATAAAGATGAAATGAAATGATTAAAATTAATTATTTTAATGATTAATTAAAATAAAAATAAAACGTATACAAATTAAAAGAATCCTAAGAATAACTATTGGCATCCTATATGATAGAACCATGATATATATATTTTATTTTTATTTTTTAATTTATTTATATATAGTATTTTATTTTTATTTTTTAATTTATTTATATATAGTATTTTATTTTTATTTTTTAATTTATTTACATATAGTATGGACTATGTACATCTTTTTAAATAAACTACACTTGAATAGGGCTACTATGCAAAAGAAAAAAAAAAATATAATATAAATTGATTATTTATAAACAGCTATGATGTAAATATAACTTTTTGGTTCTGTGACTAAATGTTCATCATTAGGTATTTACGGTATTAAATATTTCATTAATGATAATAATTTAATAATTGTAGTAATTTAAATTTTTTTACTAATGATTGATTAGGTTGATATTAATAAAATTGTATAGAAAAAAATTATACATTATTACTGCAATTATTTTTGTTTATTTGATTGATTTTCAGTTATCTTTTTTTTTATCCATAATTTCTTCTTAATTCTCAAAATTGTTTGATACATATCTACATACCGTTATCAAAAATATGAGTGAAAAAAAAAAAAAATTTCCAAACATGCAGACAGACAGTTGACTGTGGGACAGGCGGATATGCTGGGGCCTTCAGTCGTGGGGGCTAGTTCCGCATGTCCACTTCCTTTCCCCCTTCCTAGGAAAGGCATTTAACTATGGCGTCCATCGGCGCGTTTTATTGTTTTATATTTTATAGTTATATTAATTATTATGTAATAGATAAAAGATTGGATAATTTTTCATTTAAAAAAAATAACACCATCATCGCCATTGGCGTTACGTATTTAAGGAAACGACTGGAATAATGGACAATTATATAAACTTCTGTTCTATACTAGTCTCATTCAAGTATATTACGGTATATCTCAATAACTCTATTTTTTCGGATTTAAATAATAAATTAATTATGGTAGTAATTAAAAATACATAAATGATTCCTTATTATTTTCTTTTAAAATTGTCCATATTAATTTATCCGTAATTTTATGAAACTTTCTTGATTAGTTATTTTTCTTTAAAAGCAACACTTAATTTTATTTATTTTTTATATATGTATATATTGTGGACCGTAAAGATTTAAATATAAGAAGATGGTCAGGGTTGCGGTAAAAAAAAAAGAACAAATAGTTTAAAACTATTTTAATGTCCGACGTTTCGCCTCACTTTGCAGGGCTTCATCAGGGCTAAAAAGATACAAAAAAATAAAACTGAGAATATTACAACAATAAGATACATTAAGGTATTTTGAGTTAGGATAAATATTATGTAAAAATAAAGTGATAAGAAATTACATATAAATAAAAGGAAGGAAGACATAAAATAGTATCAGTATAAAATAAACTTGAATAAACAATGATAAGAATAAAAAACAAGTAACAATGGCAAGAGTAAAAATTTTTAAAATATACAGTTAAAAAAGTACAGGAGATGTACATAAAACAAAAACAATACGGTAAAAAAAAAAAAAAAAAAAGAAGAAGAAGAAAGTAGAGATTAAATAAACGTCTTGAAAGAATAAATATAAATAAAAATAATAATAATAATAAATGAGCAAAGAACAAATCTAGACCACCTACCTGTTCAAAGCGAACGGTTGAACAGAAGGCAACAATGAAATGGAGGCGTGGAGGAGTCTTTAGTATTTATTTTTTTTTTAGTATCATAATTACATACTTATAATTTAGTTTTATTCAGTAGAATGAACATAATTATAGTTTTCCTGTTTTTATATATGACGTCATTGCATTGAATAAGTTGCTTCAATTTATTATTACTGAATTTCGTTTTATGCAACTATTTTTTATATCTTTTGACAATTACAAACGTATAAATTATGGCTACCATTATTCAATTTACAGTAATTAAATATTTACAATTCCGATTATGAGTAAAAATATCCCAATATTATATTTTATGATCGATCGGTGAATGTGTGTACATAATTGAAGAGTGTAGCTGGTTAGAGGTGAGGCAAAGTGAATCAATGATTGACTATGGGTTGATACACACCTGTTAGAAGTTAGTACTTAACCTTTAATGACGAAAAAACTTGTCAGTAGAGAGTGAATGCTGACCACAGCACACCTTGTATAACCATTTGTACAGAACTTCCTTATCAAGTACTGTATCCAAGTCCCTCAATTTTGTATCATTCTAGAAAGGTAAAGATCATTGGTTTCAATTTTTTACACTTAACACTGGTACATTTTTTTTTTGCTTTTAAGTATGCTACATTTTTAGTTTTCCGTTAAAACAAAACTAAATATTTTTTTAAATTTAGCATTATGTATTTTTAATTTTTTCACGGCATAGAAAATCGAAAATCTACACGATTTTTTGTACTTTCACCTACTACTATATACTATGCTACTACTATAAATGAAATATATGAGTAAAGAGAAGTATTATGATCTCGAATACTTTCGAATCCAAAATTTCAACAGAAACATTCTCTTTCCGTTCCACTTAGTCCAAATTACAGTATCATAAATAGTTGTCTACATGTTTGGGAACAGCGTCACTAACAAACTTTTTTTTTTGTAATTAATAATTATAGTATATTTTAAAATTAATAACAACAATTTTTAAAAACTGAATTTCAGGTACCCCCTAAAATTGAAGTTAATCAAAATGAGGTAGCCAAAACTCGTTTGATAACAATTGAATATAAGGGACGCGACTGCCATGGGTCTCAGAGCGCTCGGTTCAGAACGTTGTGGATTCGATTCCCACCTCGGGTAGTTTAGGTTAGTACGTGGTGGCATCAAAGTAGTTGGCCGGAGTTGGCTAGAAGAACCACTTGTCCGACTAGTTCCCTCCACCAGTCACCAATAATTGAACATAAAATTTTAGCAAGTATGGTTAAACTTATAATAACTTAAAAAATTTAATATACATTTCCTTGTCTATGCCTATGAATTAATAAAAAAAATTATATAAAATTTAGTCCTTTATGTTTTTTGGCGTATGTTTATCTGAACCGCTATAATTTACTTTTTTATTTTATATACATACATGAGTGGATAGCCCATTGGTAAGGCACTGTGATACAAACTCCAGGGACTCGAGTTCGAATTCGGCTGTGGCACATAATTATTTTATGTTTCACTGTAGCCGTAAGTCAGCCCTGTGAGTTCGGGAGCCCTCCGAGGTCCATCCAGCCTAATAAAGTGGGTACCCTAATCGGATAAAAAATCTGGGGGTTGAGCGTGATTCTGACCAAATCACCTACTTGCACAACCGTTCGTCTCGTAACAGTACTTCCTCTCACCTTTGACCCTACATGGGTAGTAGCGATACAGATTTAATTTTAATAAACAATATATTGATTCTAGTGAATGCTAACTTTTTTGTTGAACTCTTTTAACATTATCGAATACTCTGTTATCATCTTTATCATCAGACTGTCATTTGGTTCATTGCTGATTTGTAGATACTCGAAAACTATGCGTTAACATTTATATTTAAAAATAAATTATGACGTAAATTTTTAACAGATTATGACCACGAACTTTTGTTTCAGATAGTAGTTATGCTAGACTATTCAACTTACGATTTCATAAGGCCATATATTTATTGATACTTATTTTTAATTAATACTTATTACTTGTAATAGAACTATCTCCATATCTTAGATAATGTAGTCATTAAGTAGAAGCTAATGGTAAAATAATTGTTCATTGATAAAAATAAGTAATGAATAATTATTGAAAGAAAAAGATTATCAACTAAAACGAAATAATATTTCAATAATGGTATATTATTTATAATACAAAATCAACATTTAGAATACATGTCTTCCTTTTTTTTTTTTTTCACTGATGATTCCCTGCCATACAAGTTACTTGAAATAGATGTTAACTTTAAAACAAAAAAGAAAAAAATCAAGATTTAGTTTCATTTCCTTTCACTTTGATACGTAGGATGTAGCAATAGAATGTAAATCTAAGTAGTAAAGATAAAGTTTAATAATTCAAGATAATGCTTGAACCAATTTTATTTCTGTATTCTGAGTGTTTCTTTACTTCTCTATTCTTTGTTATTATTCATGAGTAATTTAAAATATAATAAAAATCTAAAACCATCCTATATTTTAAAACATACAAAAATAACTATAAAATGTGAGCATTATTATTTTTAAAAATATATTTTGATAGTATATTAAAAATGTACTAAAAAAAAAGTTTATAATATATTTAGGTTATTACATAATATAAAAAATAGGGAAACGATTTTCTAATTATTTTTTCAATAATAATTTCATCCCAACAAATTGAATGCATATTGACGAGTTTTCTGTCATTTTCTGTACACTTCAAACCTTAAACATATTACTTATACATAGTAATAGATATATATTACAAAAATAATTGAAAGTGAATGAAAAAGAAAAAAAGAAGAATCGATAAGTTACCCGTTTACTTTTACTAAATTATTATGAAATATTTGTGTATCATATTGTAGATTCATAGAAACTTACTAGAAAATCTGGTATAAATTACTATAATTCTAATAAGAAATAAAAGAAAAATTCAGTTCTTGAATTTCAGTTTCGCTAGTAAAATCAATGTTGTGAAATACCCAAAAAAATTCAGTAGTTATACTAATAGATGACCTTAACTTTCTAAATACATCTCCTTATCTAATATTCCTATGAATTTACTAAAAATAATATTATCAATAATAATAATACCAAATTATTTTATATTGACTTAATTGTTTTTTTCCTTTATTAGTTTGCATCATTATGGAAACACTTGGCCCAACCCGTTGGAGTATCTTTTTGATACGTAATTGCTTTAAAATTTCGTTCAGAGATTACCTCACATAATATTTTCTATTTAAAAAGCTACTCATTTATATTCATGGGGAGGAAGTAATTCGTAACGGAGGTCATTTCCTGGAGATCTATTACGACCCCATGCTGTATTGGAGTAATTAGAATCTCAGAAAAATAATAAATTAATTCCGAGTTGAGCTGTCTCGTGACTGCTTTTGAAAGTGGGTACGCCGACTTTCACCGTGTTGGGAGGAAAACACCTGAAGGTTGGAGCATGATGCTGACAACACGACTTCCATATCAATAGCCTCAGGACTGAAAAAAAAAATAGTGGGCATCTTGTCTTTTCAGATCTGCCAAGTAATGTTCCAACTGCTTCCGATTATAGATAGGTTGCATATTCAATGCGAAGGAAATGGAATAATAACGTCAGTTTAAAATCAATAAAATGCCTTAACCACCGTTTAGTGTACTCCCTTTTTCAATTTATTCGGTTCCCTTTTGCTGATGGGCGCATTGGGGCCGAAATTCTGAAACTATATTTCGTGAGGTGCTGAATCCGAAATAAATATTCAAAATTTTGTAGAAAGGTATCTTAACAAGTTACTTCCGAAGTTCAAAGGGACTTTACGAATCTACCGACCGAAGGCCTGTATCCTTCTCATAATGAGGTTGGTCGGGGAAAAGAAAAAATTAAGAAAATATTGAAACTACAGGTGTAACATGTTTTAGTAATAAATTCTTTAATAAATAGTAAATTACACATAGAATTTATATTATATAATTGTATTACGAAACTTACTTTAACTAATTTTGAAAATATGAGTGATGCAAGGTTTGAGAGAAAAAATCGGGATCTTTCGGAATAATGCTTTTTCCTTCACAAGAGGGGGGGGGGCAAGCTCGGTTTGGAGATTACCAGGCTGAATGTAAATATTGTAAATTGGAGTGAATGTGTTTAAGATGTTATTTTACTTGTTAATTTTTTTTATATATATAATTTTTTTATAATCTAATTTATATCACTGTAAATATTTTATGAATTTGCTCTATGATCATACTCACACAAGTCTGAAAATATATGGTAGAATGTAAGATTAAAAAAAAATTTTTTTTTTTGAAAATGGAGCTCATAGTAATCGAAAGAAAAGTTTTTGATAGAATACATATATATATAAAAGTTATATTTTATGACAGTTACATTGAGGTGAGTTATCCATAATTGTGTTACTTCTGAGGTATTTAACATTGATATTATACAATAAAATTGAAATTTAAGGATTTAACTTATAATTATAATATTATTTATTTATTCTGGGATCGATCCCTTTAGAATAATATTACATGCGTCAAAATAGGCTTTAGAGCATTATATTAAAATACAAAATAAATATGAAATTATAAAACATCATAAAATATAATGAATTTGAAAAGATAAGAATGAACAACAATAGAACAATTAACAGAATATATAAAATAAAATTAGAACAAATAAAATAAAACCATAAACATAAGGTGATTGACTTCTGATAATGAATTTAAAAAAAAAATGATAAAAAATCAAATAAAATTAAACTAAACATAATCATTGAAAAGGTACAATTAGATGATAATGAATTAAATAAACATATTATGATAAGATGCAGGACTAAACATTAAACCTATTTGGAAATCATTGGATTAAGTTAAGCTGCATAAAAATAAAGCTGTGTTAATTTATACTCAGAATCTGGATTTGAAGTTTTCTTAGTTTATACAGGTTTAAAGATCAATGTCCTGAATGTGCAGTGTATGGAGAAAATAAACTCGTTTAATATTCAGTTGATAATTTGTTTATATTACAGTTATCTATTTGAGGATTTTATTAATTATCGTTCAATTGTTTAGGATCTAGACAACGATGCCTGAAATTGTTGTGACAAGCAAAGAATCTTTAGTAAACAGTTTTAGCACGGTGCAACAAAGGCGAATGAGCGTAACCAATAGGATTTAATGTAATAGCGTAACTGTTAGTTTAGCGTGTGTTATATTTGCCCTTATCCAATAAACTATTCATATAATTATTTTATTCATATCTCTATTTATTAAACAATGGTTATAGTATAAGTATGTGTATTATTTCCTTTTATTTCCTTAAATGAGACCGAAACATGTATTTGATAAAATATCCGCTTGGTGTCTACGTTCGCTAATTATGTCTGATAATAATAACTAATAATATTAATTAATATATTACAAAACCAGGAAGAGGAATTAGAATTTTATTTTTTTTAAATTCTTTTACCCTCATAAACATATTTAAGTCTTTGAGTTAATAAATAAATTTAGTTATGCCCATTTATAAGTTTAAGTAGTTCATTTTTTATTGTGCCCATCTGACAGTCCAATTAAGATTTTTTTTTTATAATTTATTTAATGTTATTTACAACTGTACAAAAATATATACAAGTAAATTTCCTGTAGGTGATATAGTGACATGATACAAACATATGGAAAATCTACCCGTTGATAGAACTCCAATAACATTTCTCGAGGAGAAGATCTCTTACGAGAGGAGAAGGTTTTCATCTTTTCAGACGCCTAGGAGGATTATTAGGTAATAAAGGAGAAGCTAGGTTAGAAACGAGTTGGGTTGGGTGGTTGGGAATTTTATCATGAAAAGATTGGTATCTGGTTCTGGCCAAATCGGCAACATAGGGGACATTGAGGTCCTGATGGATGATTTGATTTGTGACAAAGTAAGGAGCATTAAGGATTTTGGACTGTAAGGATTGGATTCGGATTCCAGACAGGCCTTATAATAATCATGTAGATCAGTCTTTTGGTTTGGTCCAATGGTTTGGAAGTTCAGACCAAACCAAAAGACTGATCTACATGTGAATGGGAAATTGAAAACATGTGGATTGTAAAGGCATGAGTATGGGACAATTGTCACAAAACGTTGTACAATGAAAAAATATAGAATAGATTATTTTCATTTTGGTCTTTTCACCTCATCGATTTAAAAAAATTAGTATAATTAAACTTCCTGAAAAGGAACTCCGGAATAATTTTATCATTTTTATTTTCTACAATTTTTTTTTTTTCAAATAGTATCTCATTCAATTATATGTATATATTATAAGTTTCTATTATTATGTTTTTACTCTTTCTTCTTGGTCGGAAGATCTTTTTTAAATTCAAATTTGAAACAGTCGTCCTTCCTGCGCCTTCTCTTCAAGACCGTAACCACTTCTTCCAATACGTCGTCTGTATGCTCAGATATAGATAAAGCACTTTTAGGAGGTATAGTTAGATATAGACTAGGAAATGTATTGTACATACTCCACAGGTTAACATATCAATGTATAGCGGCACTGGCCCGGAGTCCTTCACTCTTCCGATACGATTCCGGTTCTAACGGTAAAACGTTGTTGGTCTAACTATAGTCTGCTTATATAATTCTTGGCGGAAATATCTGTTTTCGTCTGGTGCGAAAACTTCTTGTTTTGTATTAAGAGTACAATTTCGGTTGTTTAGTCGTTTTCAGGTAGAATCACACTTTCTGTACTGATGTTTGTCTATATC
The DNA here is from genome assembly GCF_000696795.3 of Halyomorpha halys. Taxonomy (NCBI): domain Eukaryota; kingdom Metazoa; phylum Arthropoda; class Insecta; order Hemiptera; family Pentatomidae; genus Halyomorpha; species Halyomorpha halys. Next base: position 345,836 of record NW_027110944.1, on the reverse strand, counting down.
GCACTATAAAATATTGTAAACTTATAATCGTTTTCTATGATAAATCATATTAAGAAGATTTTTAAAAAAACAACATTATTTATGGTACATTTGTTGTGGAACTCCATAATATAATATTTATTGAAGATAATTAATACAATCTGCTACAAATTAATTACATTACTTCATAATGTCCAAATATTCATTTATACAATATATACAGAAATCAAACACACAAAAAAAAACAGAAAAAAAATGTAAATGATAATAATAGTACTCACTGAACTAAAAGAAAGAAAATTTGTAATAATAAAGAAATATATAAATAACAGAAAATACTATTAGGTCTATAACAAAAATAATAATTAAATAAAACTGATCAAATAATAAAAAAAGTAAAATAATTCATATAAAAGACAAAGAAAATTTAATTATAGTAACAATAAAATAAATTCCCATTTACACATATATATAATGTTTATAAATAAACTTAAAGCCAATCCTTGCTACCCCCGTGTGGAAGGCAAGGCACGTCTCCAGGAGATCCCAGTGTTTTTCTTCCAGCTCCGTCACTGGTATTTAGTACTTCTACTATTGGTTTCAGCCTCGGTTTATTTCAATCCAGACTTATAATGGAAACAAATTTATACGAGGTAGTATATAATAATAACTTCTCTAACATAGTAAAAAAAATATTTGTATTTATATGTATCACTATGTTACCAGTTTAAACTAAAAAAATTAAATACTAGAAGGTCGTTTGACTAATAAATCATACCTGAATAAACTGTAAAAAAGTTTGTGAAACATTCTAGTAAAAAAAATTCATATACTCAGAATAGTTGAAAAAAAAATTTGATAATTGAAAAATTAACGCTTGAGAGCAATATGAAACTTCGTTATTAGGAAATTTTAAATTTTTCCACTTCCAGAAATTTTTTTTAGCTATTTCCTTTCCTAGTACCTAATAAATGGTTATATAAAATAAATGGTGATTAAGTTTTTAAATTTCTGCATCTGTGATGAACAACTACGGTAATCTACGGCGCGAAACTCATTTGATTGTTACCAAAGCTCTTTGCTGCTCTACTCAATTTGAAGTAACTATCAAATTTACGTCAGTTTTCCTCCAGAAAAATCCATGTCTTCATCGAAGACTTTTTTTTAATACTACTTTTAATTTATTGATAGATATTACAATCTGCCACTAGTGATAGTGATTAATGATCTCATACATACTAAAATAAATTAAATAAATGAATAAAAATAACTCCCTTAAAATATATACAAACAGAAGAATAAACAAAATGAACATAATCAAACTATCTGTATGAAAAATAAATAAATAAAATAACATAATGATAAAATAATATAGTATTTAGTAACATTTAAACTCTAATTGAAAAAAAAATAAGATTAGGATTATTAGCAAGGTCTCTGGTATTATATTATATTACTGAAACATATTCCTTATTTGTGGCATACTGCACAAACATAAAAATATTAATTAAAATTTAAATATTAATTATATAATATGGGCATATATAAAAACTTTTATTGAAAATATGTTGATGGAGATACTTTAACTTGTCCTATAAAAATATTTATCGCTCGAGTTTGATTCAAGTCACAGATATATAAAATCTTTTCCCACTACACACTTAAAGAATGCCGACTGTTTCATTCTGGGTGGGGCGGTTCGAAATATTTTATTTATTTTACAAGCCCTCGCACGAGGACACTTCAAGTTTCCTCATATGGCAGTTGGACTTCGGTTCACCCAATGGCCTCCTCTCCAGGTTTAAAAAAGATGGTTCTCAGGTGCTCCCTTCAAAACATAATCCATTCTGATGCAAGCTCATATCGAATCACTTTGTCCGTAATGGGTCATTGTATTAAAGTCAAATGAATACTTCTGCCTACAACTGAATATCTTGAATTAATTCCCCTTTCTCAGGGTGAGAGCTCTCATTTGCGAAAGCGGGACGGTCCCTTTGCTTTCTAGACTGGCAAGAGATAGTAGCCTAGCTTATCTGAAAGAGTATTTACTATGTTCCGTTTTCGTACGCGTGCAAATGTTCATACCTTTTCGAGATCTTTAAAAAGTTTAATTTAATTTAATGAAGTTGATTTTATTTTGCATTTAACGTATTCCAAAGATAGTACCTTAGACTGCGGTAGCTTCTACTTCCCTACATACTGTCCCAAAGATGACAAAATAACCCAAATCTAGGGTACAATCTACGGAATACGTCAAACAGAATAGAAAAAGAAAATTGTTTTTGTCAGATGTTCCAAAATATGCGATATGCTTTTAGAGCTTCAAAAGGCCATCAAACTCCTTCTCTCTTTTCTACGACTAATTGTTTACGTTAAAATATTATCAATTTTCTTCCAGAACTCCTCAAATCGATATCTCTGCTAATATTAAATTATCTTTATAGTTTCAGCAAAATATTAATAATAAATATTTTACACTATGGCTTCAGGACTTAAAATTACAAATATTACACGAAATGGTTCTGGTAGGATTGTTGTAAAGAGGTGTATATATTGTGGCTACGTTTTGTCCCATTTTTTAGTTTTATATAGTGGAATCGAACGATATCGGTTACAGAAGAAACTCCAAGTCTTTCTTCAAGCTCAGGGGATGTTTTGAACATCAGAAGGTTCTTAACTTGTTGGTCGGAACAAATATCGGACAGTTCTTATCATAATTGCTACCGGAATTGGGGGAACATGCATCTACCAGTTTCCTGACTGCCAAACCGTTCGTTGGAACGAACCTAACATAAAGAAAAGATATCATTTATAGTCTGAGGGTTTAATTTTTCTATTTAACTTCAACTCTCGATCTAATCTAACTAAACTAATTCGATGCTAAGTTCCTGTATTTTTCTTTTTAATATTTCTTTAATGTTCCTGTACTGGTGATTTGATCCCTATCACGGATCTTTCCATGTAGATCAAATTAGTTATATAAGATGAAGTTATGCTCTACTTATGTTATGTAACGCTATTCAGTCAGACGAAAATGTTCTATTGTTTCGTTGTTGATTTCGTATCTTCATGACTTTTCATATTTTCATTCATCGGATCTTTCATGCAATACTTGAACATGAGTGTGGAATCGCGTTCGAGTATGGAAGACTGCAATGGAAATATGAATTGAATTTCTAATGACTGAAATTTTAGCAATTAAAATAAAAATGAAAAACAAATTAAGAATCAAAAATATATTATGGAGAAAATGTCTGAAGAGAATTAATAGAGGGCTCACCCTCCAATTCGGTTAAATGTCCTGTGTCCTATTTAGGCGGGCGCTGGGATAGATACCTGCCTCTCGACCTTACGGTATCCTAGGGATACTCTGAGGTAACCTCCTGGGGTATTCAAGAATGGTACTCATGGACCAAGGAAGAAACTGTCAAACTATGGTTTTGACCCTGACAAGGCTCATTCATTGCCTGTCAAGAGAAGATTTAGTGCCCAAAGTTAAGGTGGGAGTTACTCTGTGGCATGGCGCATTACTTACTGGGTAACCCCACTTACCTATTTTGTAACATACATATACAAAATGTATGCATACCTATATTGTATGTATTATGACAATTCTACTTTGGTGCAATGTTTGCGTGATTCCACGAATATTTATCTATTAAGCGTCCAGTCATAGTACAGATTTTGCGATACCGACAAATACACTCTAACTTCCACCATTCTTCAAAACAGAATTGAATTACCCCGTGATTTTAAATGCATTTTAACTTAATTACTTGTAATAAAAATAATTCCTGTTAATTAAAAACTAACATTTTTTTTTCGGTACAAAATGTAGTCATAATAATTTATGAAATTGAAGTGTTTAAAAAATTTTTTTTAAGATAAATCATTATTAATTTATTGTACTAAATATTATTTTTCTACAATATTCCAAAAATATAAAAAGCTGTATTTCGTATTTAAAGTTTATTTTTTAATATGAACTATGAAATTTGCTTTTGAATTTTAAAATATTTCAACGCGATTATTGTATTTTTTAAATTTAAATTTGGATGATAATGGAGTATCGTGATGTTTAAATACTTCAGTCAACTGCTGGACTACCGAAAAAAAAAAATTATTTTTTATTGTAGAAAAAATAGTGCATTGATTATTTAAAGTCTTATGTAACTCCTGTATTATTTATAATTATAATTAAGATTGATACTTGACTCGACCTTTTTCCAATTAATCTCTGGGGATACTAAGCCATTCTTGTTTTAAGTAATTTTCAGGCTTCCCATGAAGAGAATTTAGAAATACTTTGATCGGTTAGATGAGTAATAATCACCAATGGAAATGTAATTGCTATTCTTTATTTTTAAAATGAATATTTAGGTTCTAGAAATCGGATAACACTCATATTAAAGGGCTTCTAATTCATGTGAAGGTTGTACCTCAAACAATTTCTAATACTGAAATATAACACGTTTTCAGGTTTCAGGTTAAGGAAAAATAATGCATTATTTTGCAAATTTGATTGTTGGTCACTTTCTGCTAAATTGGATCCAATTGTTCCTTCCTCACTCTCTTTGAGTAACTAAAAATTTTTTTAAAAAATCTTTAGTTATTTTAAATTTTATATCTGTTTTTAAAGTGTTTTTTTTTTTCAAGAAACATTGAAATGCATAATAATCACATAGAAAAATTAATTTTATTTTACAATACCATTTAATTCTTATTAATTTTTTGAGTTTTTATACCATTATTTTCTCAAATTAAAAAAAAAAAAAATTCAAGTGTCCTTAAGATTACCGTTACTCGCGAAATTATTATTATGAGTGGATTGCTCATAGCTAATAAATTAAATGTGAGCACACTAGACTCAGGGTCGTGAGTAATTATTCACTCTTCTTTCTAACTAATATATTTTATGATTCATTAACTAGAGTAATTGGATTAGGTTTATTTATAAAAAGATGTTAATTTAGGATAATGATGACTGATAAACCTACTGGACTATAAAAACAAGACCTTCAGTATTTTAAAAACGTTTTATTAAGGCATTCATAATTCATAAAATTAATTTGATCATAATTCAGGTTTCTACAATGGGTACATTTCCCTGCCTGCAAGTGTTTCGATGCATAATGTTGGCTGTTATTTTTTTTTTTTAACATGTATTCTATTACATATACAATATGTGCTTTTACTGTTATGTCCATATAATAAAAATAAATTGTATTTAAAACTTGAAGTTATTTAAATTATATTTATTTATACCGCTATTTACAGCATAGTTATATGTTACCAAAGTTTTCCAAAGCTGCACAGGATTCGTATTTTAAAGATACACATAAAACAGACCTACATAATACAATCTAAGCATTTAATATTTTAATTTTGTTAGGTGGTAGGACTGTCTAGGACTTAGGTGAGAAACTTTCTACAGATAATTATACAAAAAAAAAATCTTGGGTTGTAACTATCTGTCTGATCCCATCCAATTCATTTGTGAAATCCTGTTAGTTTTTCATTATCATAGATATCTATAACACTACTAATATATTATAACTCATTTAACATTCTGCAATTATGCGTTAGGAATAAAGTATGAACATATTTATTTATACACATGGTCACATTAATGATTTATTTGATTGCTACTTTTAGCTTATCTTAAGTATTACAGGTTGAATATTAATAGTTTAGTCAGTTTATGTTAATTTTCGATTTTATTATTATTTGTGGAGAATTAAACAGCTAAGTGGGTTGGGCACTAGATAGCTACACTCTAAGACTTCGGGTTCAAATCCCGACAAAGAAAATTGTTTGTCTACGACTGAAGAATACTAAGCGTTCCTGAATCCATCAGTCCATTTATTGACTATTACTATTTATTATATATAGTGGCTATATATATGTTATCCCGGATTTTTAAGCAGCAAAAAAGTTTAGCAATTTATTTTGTTTTATTGAGATCATCCAAATATGTAATTATATATATTTATCGTGAATTATGATGAATAAAACTTGGTTAATTGCAAAGTTCTAACCCTCAAGGTATTATATGTACTGATAATTTTTTATGTGACTTTTGTTATTACAAAAATATAGTGCATCTATTGTTACTAACTGTATTTATAATCAAATATGGTATAAATAATATTAAATAGGTTTTCCCAACTTCAATAAATGATATAGCTTGTCTTTACTGCATTACCATTATTAATTAACAATTAATCCATACGCAACCATAAAGTTCACCGCTTTTCATTTTTATTTTTATATGGTCAAGATTTATTACCTCGGTTTCATAAGCCAATTAAAAACAATGGTTACGGACTTTTCTAATTATAGTTTCTTATTGCCTTCCTTCTGCGGATTAATTAATTTAAAAAGAATATAACATCAACCGCAATTATCCATAAAGGGTTCTGTGGAAGGTCAGGAACTGGAATGTTCACATACCAGAGGTAATTTCTATAAAGGCAGTAAGATATCAGTATGAAGTTCTAATAGCCTTGTTTTCCCCAATTAAGTGAAAGTTAGACCAATGGAGGCGGTACTGCCCACCGGGGAGTGCAGGAATAATTTAAGGGAGAACCTCACAGTCTAAATTATAATGCTATGAAATCAATTAACAAATTTAAATGACGCTTTGAATATCACAGAAGTCTAATAAGAAATATAAAAAAATATTTTATAGTTTTTCAAGAAAATTGAATCTATTTCAGAAAGAATGAGGATAACAACCGAACTCATGAGCTGAGTAAATTTAAGTATTTATTTTATAGTTTATATATTTAGAAAATGGCTTGTATAGAAAGTTATTATATTAGAAGCTCTCGGGTCCATTATATTTTAAGAGACAAACGAGTTGTGGAGACGGAATTATAAAGCAAAAGATTTTAAGAATAGATACCAAATGAGGAATGACAATAAGGAGGTTTTTGGGATAGATGATTTCGGATCGTGAGGATAGATAGCAGTAGTTAGATTTAAATCATGGATGAAACATAGAAGACATTTTGTCATCAACAATTTCATAATTAATTGGTTATTTAATACCGATAGACTCTCAGAGGCATTTTTGAAACTTAAAATATTTCATAAACACACTAATATACATTAGTTTATAAAATGCGAAATTTTAGAAACACCATTGAAGGAAACAAATATAACAGAAGTACATAAATAAAGCCTAAAAATCTTAAAGCCTTTCACCATATCTAATAATTTCTTTGAAATGTGGAATATCCTTTTTCAATTTCTGAAAGTTAATGTAACTCTGAAAGAGCTATTCTCATTTTGAAAATAATTATCAGGCCACTGCTGATGTATGGCTGTGAAGTCTGGGGAGCGGCATCCTTTACGAAAAAGAAAAAGTACAATCTTTTCAAAGTCGTAAGAGTTGCATTGGATGCTCTTTGGTTTGTAAGAAATAGCCAATTGCACAAGGAATAACAAATAGAGACAATAGAGGATTACATAAAAAAAAAAACTTCATGAAGTTCCACTCCCAGTTACCTACAGTTAAAGGAGCAGTGATCTACAACTTGGGAAACCCAACCACAACCCGAAGACTGAAACTCAGGCTGCTGCGGGACATCCTATTATAAATTATCAGTTCTCTTATTGTCAATTTAAATTTTATTTATCTTAATTTCTTCTTTTTCTCTTCATCTTTTTCTTTAATTCACTTTCTTTTTTTTCCCCATTAGATATCAATTATTTATTTAGTTAAATCCATAAATATCATTATTTTTGTTAGTAACTTTACTTTTATCTTTTAATAAGAATTATTATTTTAATCTGTTTATTTTATCTTAATTTTTGTTTTATTTATAACATTGAATATAGTTAGGGGTGTCTTTTGTATGAAACTATACCCCCCCCCCATAATGAATTGTTAAAAAAAAAAAATCAACCCCTTTACATTAACCGTGTAAAGGCCCACCAGACCGATTTGGTATTAAATAAATTAAAAAATAAACGTTACTCTGTTTTCTGCATATTTATATTCTTATCCAGTCGCTCAACATCCGTTCATACTTAGAAGGTCGGCGGGAAAAACGGTAACTGACCCTCGGAGATCGGAGGCTACCCAAGAAATGACAAACCTCTTCGATTCGTTTCAGTTCCTCATTCCGGATTAGATGCGCTCGCATCCGGGTCCTGCGAAACGTCAGAGAGAAAGTACAATCGCCCACTGTCTCTGAATACAGATACCCTTCATCGGTAACTCCTTTTTTCGTTTTATCTCCACGAGGAAAGAAAGAGCTCCAAGCGAACGAGTTCGACACGGGCGAATCATACAAGTGGCCTGATATCAACCTTGAATGTTTCGTTTTGAAATATTGGTCAGTCAAATTCAATGAAGAGACCCAGAAAAAAAATTTAATTAGGGTATTATTGGATGACTCCAAAAAAAAATCCTTCATTTTCTCAAACAGCAGTGCAGGTTTTGTTAATTAAGATATTCGTAGAACTGAAGTTTTATGACTGGAGACGAGAGATGACAACTTTCACAATAAATACACTTAGTATATGACATATAACCTGAAGCTATGGTACACCGAAAAAATAGTCAAGGGGGTAAAAATTATAATGAACACTACCTGCCGTGTTAAGCTTAGAAATTCGTCTAAATTAAAATTAATAAATTAAATGTTAGCTTTATTTATTCGACTTTTTAAACAGACAATTATAGCGAGTAGGTTGGTCGATGTACGACATGTCACAATCTCACAAGAGGCCAGACCCACCCCACTAAGACCCCCAGGGAGCGATGCTCCTTCATCACTTTTGAAATATTATCTTAAATTAAGAGGAGACTTTAAGATAGTTAAATCGAGCAATATTTAAAAAAAGCGCCTGAAATTGATACCAAAGATGACAACTTTCACATGTAAACATACTCAATATATGACATCTAACTTGAAGAAATGAACTACTAACTGCGAGAGATGAAGATTTTCACCCTCCGGCTATTTATTTAAAAATGGCTCTCGATTTATTGTTTCATTATTCTATATCTCGACCATTTATGAAGATGGAGGTATGTTATAAAGTGTATAAAACGAATAAGAAGCAAAGTGAGAAAATATTGTCAGGGATTCGACCCCTGATATTGTACCAAAGAGGGCATCTAATAATAACCGAATAAAAGTTAATAAAACAAAATTTTATGTGTGCATTCCTCAAGTTTTACGCATATTGTTCTAGTAATTTGTAAGGTCATCAAATTTCCTAACAAAGTTCATTAATATTGTTAAATTAGCCATTAGCAATTTTAAGCCATATGTTGTTTACATCTTCTCCGTTACTTCCTATATTTATTCACCAAAAACAAAAATACGAAAAATTTATATAAAAAAAATTGTAAAGATACATAAATATTTACAAATAACGTTGTTTTCAAAAATGTTTTGTATACCAAGTAATTAAAAAATATGTTATATCTGACAAAGCCAATAACAATATAAATAGACAGATATTTATTACTAATTTTTAAAAAAAGATATATTTTATTAATTAATTCATGCATAGACTTATTTTCAATTTATTGTTCTGTGACCGACCAATGTATTATAGGCATGATTCGTAAGGGCCAACTGGTATAATAATATTTTTATTAAAAAATATAATAGCCATCGCGAATATGAGAAATGTAGTATTTAATAGAGTTAATAGTTAGCATAATACTTAGGATGTTTTTTTTTTGGGGGGGGGAGTAATGTACTATCTTTAGCTGATGTATCTTTTTAGCGGTTGGTATGAGATGTGCTGCATCATTTTTTTCTGTCCTCATGTTGCCTGAATTGACGAAACGTTGACTGGCGAGTTGCTTACTTAAAGTTTGGAGATCCAATGCTTTATATTTGTTCATTATGGTATATATTCTCTTTATAAAGCTGTGGTTTGAAAGTTGATTCCTGATCTCACTAAGCCCACAACGGTGACTTAAGTCTTGTCATCTGGCATAAGGATTTTCGTCAGGTATTCTGTACATGAGACGCTTTTTATATATTTTAATTTAATTTTTTTTTAAAATAATTTATTTATTTTTATTTACAACTGTATACATATATACACATCAAGTAAATTTGCTGTAAGTGATATTATGACATGATACAAACATGTGGAGAATCTACCCATTGATAGAACTCCAAAAACACCTCTGAAGGAGAAGATCTCGAGGCCATCTTCTTTTCAGACGACTAGGAGGATTATTAGGTACTGAAGGAGAAGCCAGGCTAGAAACGAGTTGGTTTGGGTGGTTGGAAAGTTTATTATGGAAGGATTGGTATCTGGTTCTGGCCAAATCGGCAACATAGGGGACATTGAGGTTCTGATGGATGATTTGATTTGTGACAAAGTAAGGATCATTAAGGATTTTGGACTGTAAGGATTGGATTCGAGAGGAATTAGATGGTTTAGTGGAGCCCCATAGCTCGATTCCGTATGTCCAGATAGGCCTTATAATAGTCATGTAGATCAGTCTTTTGAAATGGATTGGAAGTTTGGACCGTTTGTCTAGTAAATGTTGTAATAGTCGGAATCGACGAGCAGTTTTCAGTCTTTTCAGTCTTGTATGAGGATTCCATGTCAGTCGTTTGTCCAGATTTAGTCCTAAGTAACGGATCTGCTCAACAGGAATAAGTGGGGTATTATATATTTTAATTGAAATGAAAATTAATACAAAATAATGCATTATTTTTTAAAATGAATATACTAAATATGATATCGCCACAATTTAGACAATTGTTATAAATAAATAGAAGAAACGAAAAACCGAGGAAGTGGTCACCAGACCATTTTTATTTATTTTCAATAATAAACCTTTTTTATCGACCAAAAAAATTAATTTTCTCCCCTTAAATTTTGAGGTTTAACGTTTCAAGATACTTAGACTCCAAAAATCCAATTTAAAAAACTCTGTATTTGCCGTACAACAAATTTTGAATCGTCACCAAAGTTACAGGTCACTCAGCCTAGCCTCAAAACGTCTCACTACCGTCATTCCGTTTCAAAATGGCGGTCGATTAGATTTCTATAGTCATATCGTTATTTTCAATAGTTAACCTTTATAATCGATCAAGGAAAAAAAACCTTTCAATTTTCAGGTTCTTAGGTTTCAAGATGTGTAGAATTTAAAAACACAACAGATATTTTATTGTTTTTGTTTTTTCAGTAATATAATCAAATTATAACTGAAATAATTTTCAACAGTTTTAGATTATTTTCAATCAGAATAGAATTCTTAAAAAAAAATTATATCAAATTACAAGTGTTCTGGGATTGTATTTTCATTCATTCATCCATATCGAAATAGTTCCATAAATTGAAAAACATAAAAAAATAACTTTTAATTTAGAACAGAGAACCATGCAATCAAATATACTAAATGCTGTATAATGTATTTCGAAAATAAACAAAAATAAATTAATAAATAAATTAAAAAATCAGCATGTTTCAGTGAGGGGCAATTCGCTCTAGATTTCTTGAAACAATTGTTTAGCTTTTGACTGAGTCATTTTTCAAAGCCCTACTTAATTTCATTGTCTGAAAATTAGTAATGGTTTCCATAAATTTGCATAAATGGTTTACTCATCAGTTCTCAAACCTACGCCTTGAGACTTTTATAGGAGGTCGTTGAAAATTCTAGCTAAGTCTTTTCGTTTAAAATCTTCTTGTTTGTTTGTTCAATTAGTGACAGAAACAGTGAGTTGGTATGACGAGATGTTTTCTTTTTTTTTCAGTTATTTTATTTTGTGAAATGTTGCGACCGGTGATGGAAATTATATTTTTAAATGTTCGTATTGATTAAAATTTTTTTTTAAGTAGATTTTTTTGTTATATCGAAAGCGACTAAAACAGAAGGAAGCTTAGCTAAAGTTGATATTTAACTTTTACATATATATTCATATTTTAATTCCAGGTTTTCATATTAATAATAAGACATAAATCATGATTCCTTCGCTTTTTGCATGACCACTTGAACGTTTTTTTTTTTTGTCTGACCGTACTGGACTAGCCCGTTGAAGTTTTAGATCAAGAGATGAGTCAGATGGGCTTCGCGGGCATTCCATTCCAACTCCAGACAGTGGAAAGATTTCGTTCCAGATAGCAGATCCAGTCCTGGCCTGGAATAAGAAACGATCTTCTTGCAAAACTTTAAATTTGCTACATGCTTGAATTTCTGTATCTTAAGAAACTTGAGTATGATTTTTCGAAAAATTACATTTATTTTTTTTTTTTTAGCAAAAAGTAATTTCTCTGCTTATTTTTTATCATCTCCATTATTATCAGAATCCCCTCTCCTTCATATTTATTTTTTAATTTTTTGTCCTAGAAAGAAATACATACGCCTTAAAAAGTTTTATTATTACACTATTAACAAAAGTTTTATTATACTCTTATAGTAATGTGAGCCTCACAATGCTATTGAATAAAAATTAAAAAAATTATTTAATATTACTGTTGATTTTAAGTTTTGAATTTTTCAACCTTCTACCAAAAAATACCATTATGTATCATTTACCAATATTACTGAAAATATTTCTATTTAATCAACACCTTTATCGGTTAGTGGGTTTAAAAAAAAAGTTTTTATATGAATTTCATTTTAGTAATTTGAGAATAAAATAAATAAAAAAGGATTTCCGAATGATATTAGCGATCAAATATTTCTAGTAACCGTTAATTAATATTAATATCTATATAAAACATATTTTTGTTTTATTTTTTTTCTGATATATGTATGAATGGTGTACAAAAGGGTTTATGAGAACTAAAAAAAAAATAGATACATAAAATATTTTCATCATTAAAACCTAACTTACCTAGTCCTAATATAGTTTGTATTTTTAACTTATGTATTAGTTTTAACTTATTTATTTTTTTTTTAAATTTTATTACTACTATAGTTATTTTATCTAAATTTATTTATACGTTTTCATTTATTCATAACTTCAATATCTCATTATTATTTTTTTATGTGTGCTTACTGGAATTATTAAGATTGGATGAGTGCATAAATTAAAATTAAAATTGTATAATAAATTAATAATATTTGTGAAGAATTATCGGAGAAAGATAGAGAGAAAAATAAGATGAATGAGAGTAGAATATACAGAGAAGATACAATTTATACTGTTAAGAACAGAATAAAATGGAGACAAAATTGACAAAGGAATAAAAAATTAAATAAAAAAAAAGTCATGTTAAAATAAAACACTTCATTGTATTGTAAATATTGTATCTTTGTTAATTTATTCATGCCAGTTTTCATATAATATTTTGTATGATTGATTAGTACGCTAACTGTTATATATATACTTTGGTTTATTATTAAATAATGCATTTCCCTTTCTTTAGATAATTGCATCTTTTTCAGCATAAGTTTTTTATTTGAAATATATGCATTTTCTCTATGTGGGTAGTCTACATAAATGTATTTCGTTGTTTTCAAATAATACCTGGCTTGAAGAAACTCAAAATTAGAAAGAAAAAAAATACAATTTTAGCAGATATTTGAATGTATATTTTTTTAAAAATAGATATAAGCAAGTCGTCTTTAATATGCCTCATATTAGTCATACCATTTGCTTAGAGTTTGTGTGCTCCCTTACAAATAGTTACTTCTCCTTCGGTGAAACTTTAGGTCGTTTTGTCCCAAAGAGATATTTTTTTTTCCTATATTACACGACCTCTTACAGTCAATCCGTTTTTACAGTTTTCGTCGATAACCGTGTCTCTTTCCATTGAACTGAAAAGCGATTTCCTATGTCCTTAACCTCATATGAAAGTGGCGAGCTTTCATTGTACACCTTCCATAAAGGTAGGAGATATCTTTCACACGTTTGCACGTAAAAAAATATTTGGATTAGATATCAAGGTAAGATGAACTTTTTAATAAATTAATTTTAGACAAAATATTAGTAAATTTGTTTTGCGAATTGAAAATATATTCTCTGTCTGAATTTTATTCGAATATTATTTTATTAATATTACTGAATGGTATATTTAAGCCTAAATATTACGTGTAAATATGTACATGTTTTTGTCAAGTTAATGCTTAAACATACAAGTGTACATAGTTACATTTATCACTGTTTTTTTGTTAGTAGTTCACTATCTACATTCTTAACAGTAAAAAAAAAAAATAAAAATAAGAAAAAAATCACTAGATATTTTACAATATAAAAGAAACAAAAACTACACATCATATTTAATTTACATGAATAAATAACAGTTTAAGGTCCAATCGTGAGGGTACTGACAGAAATCCACACGTGTATATTATTATTAATAAAGTTATTATAAAAATCTACGGAAATAATTTATCAATTTTTTCATTATTGGAGTATAAAATATTATGTTAAAAAATACAATACAATTAAAATGCTGAACAAGTCATATACGATATGAATATATAGAATTTAGAACTTTCTATTAGAATTTGGGCACAAGAGCGCTCCTTAAAATTGCTGTATTAAAAGGTAAAACGACTCATTTTTATTTATTTTATTACACATAATAAAATAAATAGTTTCAGAACAAAATCAACTAGTTCTAAATTCTCTGCTAGTTTCTCATGTTGCAAGCCATAAAAACTTGTAACAATCAATTGACGAATCTTTGGAACCATTACACGAAATTAATGTTATGAACCTACATGTCTGTATTTTTAAGGGGAATATTTCGATTTAGACTACTTATTCAAATTAAAAAAAAAGATTTTTTAGTGGAAAATTATCGGTATAATTACTTTAACTCTCGGCTTTGTGTTTTTAAGTAGAACGTAAACATGATTTATTTTTTAAAATATGGTTTAGAGCGCAATATAATTTTTTTTCTTGTTCTTTTTTTTTTTTTTATTCAAATGACGAATAAAGGAGGATCTTTATGATTTCCCGATAATTATTTTTTATAGCCATTGCAACTCTGAACGAGTCTTTCCCCAAGAGGTTTAAAGACGTTTGATAAATAAAAGGAATCATTTATTATACATGATCTCAAAGGAAGAGTAAAGCAATCTAAATTTCATCTGTTTGGAATTGAAAAAGCAGCTTTTGAAATGCAATGTTTGATTTGGCAAATAAGGTTTATGTAAATCAAAATTTGACTTTCGTTTCACACTCTAACTACTATCAAAAATAGACAAAACTCGCACAAAATTATCGTCAATTTCTTGGAAAATCTGACCGGAGAAAGTTTTGATTTGGTGCTTCAACATCAGGTGTACAAACATTAATTAAGGTACTACTTACTTGCGAATTATTTATAAATATTATTTTTACATAAATCTATATATAAAACTGTATTGGTTATTTATTCATATAAAGAAGACTATCTCATACGTTTTTCCCGTTTCCCCTAATGGCGATATTCGCTCTTAACCTGTGCTGACCACTTCCTTAGGGCTCAGAAGCAATAATTTAGGATTCCATTGACCTTTCCTGGTTGTGTTAGTCTCTTATTGTTAAATTGATACAATGTATTCGTGACTGACGTAATCGATGGTTCATATTTTCAAAAATAGACACAATTAGTTAATTATTTCCAAAAAAAAATATATATATATTAAAAGGTTCTAAAACAACCTGGACTATAAAAGGCAATGTCCTTGGGCAAGAATAGGCTTCCAAGAAGTAGCTTACATTATCAATCATTGTTCTTTACTTTTTTCTTCCTCTGATTCCTGTATAGAAGCCTGTTCTTTGAACCATTTAGTATCGGCTTCACGACCAACAAGCATTATCCTCCTATACCGGATCTCTGCAATAGCCTATCTTCATATTTATCTAAAGTTCCGAAGATCTCAATAAAATATTTTAAACTCATGATAGCTAAACTATTAACGGCTAATCTTGTATACAGTAAATAAAACTTTTATCCCTTATTTGTAATAACGTTATTGCTCTAAGATATACCATACTCTGCATTACATAATTAAATAGCTTTCTATGAAATGACTCATTAATATTATGCATCAGTGGACCTTTCTCTCATTATAACTGCCCAACTTATAAAAATTATAATTTAACATTCTTAACTTTTTAAAACGATAAATGGACAATGGAAGCACCGTTTTTTTATTTAAGGCGCTTTTTAAATATTGCTCAATTAAACTATCTTAAGTCTCTTCTTCCCGTTTTAAGCAAATATTTCAAAAGTTATATAGGACCCGGGGGTCTTAGTGGGGCGGGTACGGTCGGGGAGGATTTATCCGTTAATCCGTTCATATGCATTAAAACGGATTGGTCGATCTAGCTAAAGGTATGGCAAACATTTGGCAAGTTCTTACATTTGGAAGCGTTGAATTTGGATTTGCTTGTACTGTTTTGTCTAAATTGTGACCGCCTGCTTTAGTATCAGTTTTTTTTTGTTAAAAGTAAGAGGGAGCTTGAAGCAAGCCCTAGTAATACATTCACACATTTGTGCATAGTATTGCTTAAGAATAAAAATGTTTGCTCTCTGTATTTTATGTAATTAAAAAATTTTCTCAATTATAGAATTAAAAAATATATCAATTCAGTGTGAATACATTCATTAAAAATCTACTACACAAATATACATTTATAAAACATTATATATGTGAATAATGAATTTTTTCATCATTTAAAATCTATTTTTAGTTTGGACCTAGGACTCTGGTTCGAATCCGGCTGTGGCAGACACTTATTTATTCTATAACTAAAGCCATGAGTCAACCCTGTGGGTTTTAGAGCCTTCCTATTGGATTAGGAATCATTCCAGCGAAAGTTACTTCCAAATACTGAGATACGTTTATCAAACATTCTTGAAAGACTTGATTCGTAATAAGTTATTTTCAAAAACTTGTTTGATTTTGATAAGTCAACTTTTAGAACGTTGAGTCATGGAATTTTATGTTACAATCATTCTTCCATTATTCGTTGTCCTACGGAAATTCATTTCATTTCAACAATGTTTATTTTAAGAAGAGTTCGTATTGGAATAATTAAATAGGTATATTAAGTTGAACGAAGATCTCTCAAAATATTTCTAACTCATGTCCTAATAAAATTCAGCACTACCTTAAAATGAAACTTTTGTATGTTAAAGATGAACACATCCTGATACCCGATGCGGCTGTTACCATCCTGTCCTAGGATATCAACACTAGATCTTTGACATAGCCAAAAATAAAGACTGTCACCATTAGCTGTTCTTTATTCCATCCGTTTTAGACCTTAAAATGTGTTATTTCTTTTGTGATTTAACAACCAACACTTTATGTTATTTTTTGTCAGAAATATCGATTTTGATACACCTTCCATCAGTGAAGTAAAAAATAACTTTATTCTTATTTCTTCATATAGGCGGTGTTACAAGCAATACTTTATTTTCCTAACTTTATCTATTTCAATTTGAGTTTTTTTTAGTGAGTGAGAGAGAAAAGAGTTCTAAATTTTGATTTCTTTAATAGCGCAGAGTGGAATCGGTTTTTGTTAAAATTCTTACCTGACCAGCACTTCCAACAAATTTCCGAAATTCGTAAAAGTTTTTGAACTATGCTTCTAAAAACATCAATCAATGATAAATAATGCATATAAGTAATTTTATTATCACTGAAAATGTAGAATAAATCATTATTATTTTTTTATATTCTATAGAATAATGTAAATAAGTAATGATGTGTTCCATATTAAAACTTAGGGGGCTTATAAATCTTTACTACAATAATCTTCGGTCAGCCCTGTGGGGAAGTTCAAAAAGAAGGTTTTATAACGCAGCTTTTATACTTTTAAATTCGGCATGTATAGTTAAATGTATTTAAAAATATTAGTGAATCTATCATAATATATTATAAGGAAAGAGGGAGAAATAGATTTCGATCATTCAGAGGGTCCTGAACATTTATTAAAATGAGGAGCAATCTCCAATACCCTTTAAAGCGACACCACTGATGTCTTACGACCTAGCTTAAACATCTCATGAAGAAAGCAAGGATTTTTTTTTAACTTCTGCCGATAAGTGTCCTAGGCCTGATGTAAAAATAATACTAAGTGACCTCAATTCACAAATAGGAAACCAGTCGAAGGATCTCTAATAGGCCTTCCCTGGGAAAACAATGAAGCAAATGTTAATTGTCGTTGGTATTAGGGTGCGCCTTTGTATCAGACATTTTTTATGGATTTTTTTTTTGTTTCATTTAATCTTGTGTATTTGGACGTATTAACGATGATTTTGATGGGTGAGGCAGATTTTGAGTTCAATAGTCCACTTCTATGTTTTTTGTATAGTTTTATTCATTCAGTATTATTGCCGGTGATTTCGACAAAATTTAAGTTATGATGATCGAGTTATTTTCACCTAAGGGTTCAAAATAGCCGATGAACATATTTCAGGCCATCAACATCAGTTCGCAGAATGTTTTATCCTTCCTCGGACTGGAGTCGGCTGCCTCTCCTACCATCTCTTGTAACATCTCTTATGTAGATTGATTCACTGAAGCCGATCCCAGCTGCCTACTTCCGGGAAACCTCAAGCTATTAGATTATGCGTCAGATATTGCGGAACGGGCAAGGCTGTGTTCACATCAGTCAACCTGTCGACCTTAGAGCAATTAAATATTCGGAAAATCCACTCAAGATGTCTAGCAGACAAGGCCTTCGTTGTGGGCTCGTCACGTCATTCATTGACTTGTCGGGGAGGATGGTACATGATACCATGTCCTCTTATGGTAATTATTTAGTCGGGGTGGATTGTATATGCTTCTGTAACTTGAAGCGTATTAACATGACCAACCCCCTCCTCCCCAAGTCAGAAATTACCCTATAACCCTATAAGGGGCAATGAAAAAAAAAAGATTAGATTATAGAACGTTTTAGTAAACATATTATTATTTCTTCAATATTAATGTTTCCATGGGTTACGTAAAAGTTATTTATTTTATTTTTATTTTTATACCAGATCGGCCTGGTGGGCCTTACAAGGTTGATATAACTTATATTATATATATTTTTTAACAGTTCATTATGAGGGGGTATAGTCATACAAATGACACCCCTAACTATATACAGTGTTCTTATTAAATGAAAAAAAAATAATAATAAAATAAATAGATAAGAATAATGTTTCTTAATGAAAGAGGAAAGTAAAATTAATAACAAAAAATAATGATATTGGTACACTTAAATAATACAAACAATTGTCTTCTAATAGTAAAAAGAAATAAGTTAATTTGAAAAAGGGAAGAGAGAAGAAAAGAGAAAAAAAAATAATAATAATGAATAAATAAAATGAATAATAATAATAAGTAAATAGAGGTAGTGTGACTATGAATTAATTTTATATTTATTAAACTTTTATAAAAGAATGTCCTGCAGCAGTCTGGGCTTCAGTCTTCGGGATGAGGTTGGGTTTCCCAGGTTGTAGGTCACTCCTCCTTTAACTGTCGGCAACTAGGAGTGGAATTTCATGAACCGTTTTTTGATATAATCCTCTATTGACTCCATTTGTAATTCGCGATGCAATTGGCTATTTTTTATGAATCAAGGAGCATTAACTGCGATTCTTATGACTTTATTTTGGAAATATTGTAGTTTTTTCCTTTTCGTGAAGGATGCCGCTCCCCAGACTTCACAGCCGTACATCAGCAGTGGCCTGAGGATTGTTTTAAATATAAAAACAGTTGTTTCTGGTTTTAGTTTGGAATTTCTGTTTAGAATAGGATATAACATTGCTAGCCTTGCATAAGTTTGATGTTGATATGGTGATTCCAGATAAGGTGGCGATCTAGCTGTATTCCCAGGTATCTTACTGTTTCACTGGCAGGATTCCATTTCACCTATATGTAAAAGGTAGAATTTACAGTCAAATCATATTTGAACCCACTTGAAATTTTTTTAACTTCCTGCAATGTATTCCAGATTTTTTGTAATTAAATATAATATCTCCTATATTAATTAATATTTCCTAATTCTTCTCTAAGTCGCACAATTCCTCTTCGTCTGACCAAATAATTCCCGACAGGGGAAGTATTGGGAATTACCTAAGTTTTCGTGAGGAAATATGTTTTTTACATAAATATGTTCTAATGCGTAACAATTTTATTGAAATTGAAATCAGCTACTCTAATTGGTTCTCAACGTTTCCACACTTGTCAAATAAAATTAATGTGAAGAAGCGAGAGGCGGTTCGTTACGAGCCTGAGGAAGAGGAGAGCCTGGCTCATCTGTTCGCCTCCTCACAGGTCACACACATAGACCAATGACCTGCCTGTCACCTGATTCCTGTGTTTTTCAACCTTTTCTGATGGTGGGACTCCTACTTATTCTTCATATACCTTTTATATGGCTCCTTAGATTTCCTTCGTTGTTATAAATAATGATGTAGTATAATGTATCGCATGGAATCCATTTCTTGGTTATTTATATTTCTCTTAAATACATATTGTCTTATCTCTTTGATTAACTGTCTGAAGTATGTTATAAAACATGAACTTATGGGAAGATATCATTTATATGACACGTTTCAACCATCATAGTCAATTTTTAGGAATAATTCTCATTATTATTTTTTTTTTATACATAAAAAAGTACCTGTTTCATTTAAAGACTATTGCAATACTTATTTGTATTCCTTCATTTTACTTTTTTTTTCTGTTCAAAGTTTATTGAATGTTTAAATATTTATTTTTCTTCATATTCGCTCAAAAAAATAAATAATTAAATAGTTATTGCCTCTTACTAACTGTTAAATTTTTTTTTTGGCAAATATTTTTTTTTTTTTTTTGTCATAGACTTGAAAAGAAATATTCTACTAAATTGAATATTCAAGCCGCACATTGTCGACCGTTTGCAAAATTTTATTTATTTATTTAGGGAGCTTAATTCATTTAAAGAATTATGATCATATCACTATTAGCAACATTCAGAAATTTAATTGCTCACAGAACTTACCTCTTATCATGTTAAAAAGAAAGACGGAACTTTTTCTTTTTTTTTTATGAAATATTAAAATTTATCTCCATTTAGGATAATAAGTATGATAATCATAACTATGATGAAGAAATATAAAAATTATTTAAGTGCAAGAAATATTATATCAAACTTTTATTGATTTATAATTTATCTTTGCAGATGTTATTTATAATAATATAAAATGAATTGAATTAAAAATTTATTATAAAATATTTAACTCTTTTTGAACCGGACGAGGATGATCTGTTGTTCATAAAATGCCGATTTACTGATTATAAGTTTAATTCATGATTCTCTTTTATATTTCAGTTGAAATTTTTCCAATAAATTTAATTATCCTTACAATCCAAAATCCTCAATTCTCCTTACTCTTTACAAATAATATCACATGTAAAGGCCTTACTGTTCCATATGTAATCGATCTAGCCCGAACCAGATATCATTCCTTCCATTATAAATTCCCTAACCAACTAGTTTCTAGCCTTGCTTCCTCGTTCATTCCTGACAATCCTCCAAGTCGCCTGAAAAGATGGCGACGAGACCTTTTAGTGTTAAAGTCTTATTAGAGATCTAGCAATGTGTAGTTTCTGTACACGCCTCTATCATTTAATTATAAAGTTACAGCAAGTTTACAAAATTTATTATTATTTACAGTTGTAAATCTCAGGAATTTAGGTACGTGGAACACTGCTGGTAATCGAATTATTTTTTTACAAACAATTGTAAATAATAACAAGGTTGATTGTGGTACAGAACTTGTTATTTTCGTTGTAAAACCTTGGGAATTTATGGTTTATCTTTTCTTTCTTTTTTTTAATTTTTGTAAATTTTATTGAATATTCTTGTGGCGATAAATCAAAATTTACAGTTAAAATCATCCTTATGTTTATTGAGGAAGAAAATAATAAAAAGGTCAAAAGCAGTTCTGCTCTGTTAGCACAATAGCATGGCGGCCAAACCAGCAGCCATAACATTTACATTTTAAAGACGAATTTTTTGTTTGGTCTTCCGACAGCCGCTGTCAACTTTGAATGGTTAAATACTTTTTCTTTTTAATGGAAAAATATTGAGGTTGTCAGTCTTTTTTTTTTTTTTTTTGCCTCTTCATTTACGAGATTCTCTGTCTTCGAAGGACGTAGTAAAACTACATGACTCAAATGTATAATACGCAAATGATCTCATGTATACGAGGACTAATCATGTCATTGGTATTAACTGATAAATGATTAATTAATGTTTAGCAAATAAATTATCTATACTAATTAAATTATGAGATTTATTAGTCACAATCGTCTATTATCTAGAGCTATTTCATTGAAGCTACTGATATATTTACAATTAGAAAATATTTACTGAGTAATTCTTACTCGAGAGTAAACAGGCAAACCTGATAAGTTTTTATTTAGAAAAAACAAGAGAAAACTCCTTACACCTTTTGAATAATCACGGTATTTTAATTTTAATTAAAAGTCTTATTTTTCTGCAGTTAATTTTTATTGAATAATAATACAAACCACAATAAAGAGCCATAAGTATTAGAGTTCTAAATATTCATTCTTACAATATGAAAAAAAAAATAAATAAATTAAAGTATAACAATATACAAACAATTATAATAATAATGTAACAGAACAATTTTTACACAAGATGAATGAAATTAAGTTTTATTTAAAATTAGAGGAGGTTTAGCCAAATTCAGATTAGGTCATGACTACCACATACAAATTTTAGTATTCGGGTTAATATTTTTTTAATAATTTATTTATTGTTATTTACAACTGTATAAAAATATATAAAATAAGTAAATTTTAGTTAGTGATAAAATAACATGATATAAACATGTGGAGAATCTACCCATTGATCGAACTCCAATAACATTTCTAGAGGAAAAGATTTCGAGGTCATCTTCTTTTCTGACGCCTAGGAGGATCATTAGGCATTATTGGCATCAGGTTCTGGCCAAATTGGCAACATATGGAACATTGAGGTCCTGATGGATGACTTGATTTGTGAAAAAGTAATCAAATCCTAAGGATTCGGTAGGAATTCGACGGTTTAGTGGAGCCCCAAAGCTCAACTCCGTATGTCTAGATAGACTTTGTTATAGTCATATAGATCAGTCCTTTATAATGGATTGGAAGTTTAGACCGTTTGTCTAGTAAATGTTGTAATAGTCGGAATCGACGAGCAGTTTCCTGTCGTTACAGTCTTGTATGAGGGGTAATATAAAAAGATAAAAATAAATACTATTTATTAATTATAAAAATCATTTAAAAATAATTATGAGGTTAGGAATTCAATTTCAAAATTAAAACACGGCCAATTCTAATGAATACTGATTATGCATTTGAAAGTTGACCATCCAAAACGTCCAAGGTTTAAATATTGAAGCTTTTCGCTAACTACCACAGTCCGGTGACCTCTTTTTAAAACTTAAGATCAAGGATTTCCTCATTTTTGGTTATGGTCCGAATTTGAAGTATATGGGAAACCATGCGATATTCAGAAATAAAACATTTTTAGAATGCTTGGACCAAATATTCCAAATATTGTGTAGTTAAAAATATTTAATGATTTATTATTAGTAATCCAAATATAATATAACAACAACTCTAGTAAAATGTAAACTACAAATCTGAATTTTATAACATAGTTAGTAAACGTTAAACGTAATTTAACCGAAAAAAAATTATGTTTCATCTCCAAACAATCATTAATCAATTACATAGAACATAAAAGTAAAAATTGTTTTATGGCAAACATGTACACCATAATTAATTCTAAAAATAAAAGAAAATGAAGAGTTCTTAATAATGGACTTTTTTTTTTTTCATTTTGTATAAAAAACAATTTTATTTTATAAAAATGCCCCGTATTGAACGATCAATAAACAGCACTTTTATATTTATTATATCAATAAATAGGTTTTGTAATTTTTTATTTGGTTTGCGGCTCATCCACAAAGGTCATTGGGTTAGGCTATGTTATAGTAAATGACAATCTTCAAGAATTTCAAATATTTGGGCTTAACTTCTATTAGTCTTCCGAGTTCCCGCTAATCCTTTTTTATTTTTATTTTTTCAAATTGTGAGAATTTTTCCAATACGTGCTTAACTGACTGTTTTGTGGTTGAATACTTCTTAGAAGGTAGCCACTCGTAAACTGACGTGAAGAAGTCATAACGTGACCAATTCAGTGTTGACAAATAATGACTTGTTCCCTCCTCAACATCCTGGAGCTAGTAGTCATGCATCTGTTGCAAACAGTTTTAACTTCTGCTAATTTATGTTGTTTACTTTTCCAATTCTTTTTCCTATCTATAAGAAGTCTTTGCTTGTTGTTCCCAGTCTTCTTATGTAACACCTTTCAGTTTATTTACTCCTGATCTAGCTAAATTGGCTATTTGGTCAACATTTCTCATAATTCCGCTGTGAGCTAGAACCTAAAGGAAGACAATTATAATTATATTGTTTATCTACTAACACGTGCTTTCAATTAATATTTTAGTGAATTATTTTTTCATGGTTTGTCAGTGGCTGGCAAGACGCTACATGGTTTGGTTACAACCACCTAACTGATTTTCGGAATTTTTCATCCAACATAGAGCTTTCACAATTGCTGTCATCTTTTCTGTGAAAATGGAGCACTCCTTTATGTTGTTTTTTGGTTGGGGCTTTTGGGCGTAAAACCCTGAGCTCATCAACGCCCACGTTTCTCACTTTATTCTATTTCAAGATTTTAAATTCTTTAATTGCTAAATAAGTTTGAATAATTACTTATTTTAGAACTTTTTAATACATATGACAAACTTTTGGGTTTAAATCTTATTCAAAAGATTATTCCTTTTTAAGAAAATTAAAACCATTTCTATGTTTTTTTGGTCATCATTCAGAGCATCCGATACACTCGGTCCTACTCCCAATCTACGTAAGTTTATGTAATAGAAATGACATTCTTCAAATATGTGACTGACTGTAAGGACACTGTTGCAGTATTGACATTTTGGCGGTGGTTGCTTATTGATCAGGTATGCATGAGTTAAATTCGTATCACCTATTCTCAATCTGGCTATAGCTACCTCCTCCCTGCGATTGGAACGGTTTGATGTGGTCCATGGTTTAATCGTTTTTTTAATAGTTTTTAATTTGCTTGGCGGGCTTTCATTCCACATGGCTTGCCAACTAGCTAATATTCCTTTTTTCATCGGGAGACTTATTTCTTGGGGTGTCAGAACGGCCGTGCCCCGATCCGGAAGGGCAAGTTCTTGTTTGGCTGCAACGTCCGCCAGTTCATTTCCAGGAGCACTCCTTTAGTATTTGATGCAAAAATCAGCTTCGTCTTCTATTGACGGCGCAGCTATCTCACATCTATTATATATTTCTAGTAGTTTAAAAAAAGAGTTTTCGACTTGTACAGGCTACGTATTTGAATCTACTATTGATCTTGTTTTCTTCTAGTGAGGCATTTTCAGATCTAGAATGAGTTTAAGATTATGGAGATTCGTGTTTATTTTCATCAATGATTTATAAAATTCCTGTTCGAACGCGTCAGCTTCAAGCCAGCTCGATGGTAGGACGTGTTCTTCTAAACGTAAGGCAGAAACATCTGCATTCCAGAATAGACCTGAAGCACTTGGACTGAGAACTCCACGGTACTCAGGAAAACCAAGATTTATCCCTTCAGAGAATCAAGAACATCAAATCATTAAACATAATTTTCCTACGATTTTTAGCAAATTAGCTTCGGTCTTTCTTTTTTTTTTAATGAATTCCGGAAATTACGTCATGATGACTAATGTACCAGCCCTCCATCCTATGCCAGTCCAGTGCTCCTAATTGATCTGGACCTTTTTACTGACCTTGGGTTTTACCACGCCATTCTCTCCTTTGAAATTTCAACTGCTCCTAATTGTATTCAAACAATGTTCAGTCTTGGCAAAACAGTTCCCAGACATTTTCTTTCCTTTTTTTATTGAGCTATTTATGTAAATACAACTGCTTACTAAATTAGGTAGAAGTTGGCAAGGTTTTTTTTTAGGGTTTGTGATTCGAGACCAGTTGTTTATGTAGTGATAAACTCAGAAGCATATAAAATATTTAATAAGATAAAAATACCCAACAAAATTCACAGAAAAAATTAAATTTGCATTGAAATAAACCAAATATATAATTATTTTAAATTTATTTATGGGATTAAACGCCTAAAGCAGTAAAATAAATAATACAATTATGTTTTGAAACTATTTATGTAAAATAATGTTTCTGGTATTTATTTAAGGGATATAATTATGAATCACTTTAATAAAATAATTCTTTAGTATTTTGTCCCCCAAAAATATTTTTACTCAACGAAACCTAGAAAAATATATGTATTCATCATTGGAGACATAAAGAGAGTGCAACTTTTAGAACGTTAAAAAAAAATGTAGAGTTGTATTTTTTATTTTAATTAATTTTTGTTTCTTGTCTATGGCTGTTTTCTCAATTTAAATTGCTTTTTCTCCCCTCCCCTCCGCAATATTGTTTATAAATTAAAATAAAGTATTATAAAAAAATTCATTATATGGTTCATAATAAAAATGGGTTTAATCACTTATAGAAGGGTGCTTTTTCGGCAATAACTGAGAAAAACGATCATAATAAAAATTATGTTAATTAATTTGTAATTATTGATTAAAAAGAAACAATTTAATCGGAATTCAGTCTCTCTTCATGATACAAAGCAATAGAAAATTTGTAGCAATGGAGCTGTTGGTTTTGGTAAAAGAATCGTAGTGACTAAGCGGCTTTTTTTATTTTTTGCTATTTACAACTGTACATTATAATACATTTAGTAAATTTAATCTCAGTTAAATTGGAGTGTGACAGGGGTGTAGAGAAACTACCCATTGGTAGCACTTTAATAACGTTTTACATTAGCAGGTCTCGTGGCCATCTTCTGCTCAGGTGCCTCGGAGGATCGTCAGGAATGGAAGAGTAAGCAAGATTAGATCACTAGCGGGTTTGGGTGGTTAGGGAGTTTGTAATGGAAGGAATGATATCTGGTTCGGGCTTGATCGGTTATATATGGAACATTAAGGTCTTTACGTATGATTTTATTTGTAACAAAGTAAGGAGCATTGAAGATTTTACGAATGTTTTTGGATACAAGAGAAATTCGAAGCTTTACGGCTTTAATGTTTTTTTAGTAATGAAATATTTTGGGAAATTGTATTGATGGAGAAATCAGTTACCCTAGGTCGAAGGCTGTGCTGTGCGTGTCTTGGGTAAGACATTTGGCATTTGGGATGCGCGTTAGTGCTTCCCATTGGATCAAACAGTTCTACCGACAAGCTTCCCAACGCCGACAATAGATGACCTCAAGATTGTATATATACAAAGAAGTCGAACTTTTTGCAATAGACTACATTATTATGCATAGTTCGCCATGAATTTTTATTAGATGTTTTATATAATTTTCTTTTTCTTTTAATTTGTTTTGTATACGTGTGGGGGGGAGGTGGTAGAACATTTCCAATGTTAATAATGACTCCAAGTGGAATATATTTGATTTAAATTTTCATTTCAGACTATCCCAATGATTATTTTCATTTATATAAATATATATTTATATCTCAGTCTGGAATATTGAGTTGAATCAGGTTCAAGGTTCAATAGATTATAAATTTAATTATATTTAACGTGTCTGAAATGTGATATTTTTGTCAAAAACAGTGTCGGTTTATCCATGAAGGTGACCCATTTTGTTTGTTTCTTTTTTTTATTTTATCCAATACCAGATCGACCTACTGGGCCTGACATGGTTAATATAATAATTTTTTTGTTTAGCAATTGATCATGGGAGGGTGGTATAGTCTTGTGCAAAAGATACTCCAAACGATTTACAACGCTACAAATATTGAAAGATTATAAATAATTATTATAATTAAATATGAATTATAAATAAAAATAATAATTCTTAAGAAGAGTGAAAAAAAAAGTCAATAACGAAAATTTACAGATTTAATAAAATAAATAATTGACATGCAATGAGAAAAAAAGAAGTTAATTTGAGAAAAAGACGAAAATAAAAAATAAATAAAATACCAGTAATGTCAATAATAGGATAGACAAATATAGAATTTACAACAGGATATCCTGAATCAGCCTGGCTTCAGTCTTCCAGATGTGGTTGGATTTCCCAAGTTGTTCAGTTCAGTCCAAAACTGCTCCTTTAACTGCCGGTAACCGGGAGTTGAATTTTATGAGCCATGTTTTATTGATTCCATTTGTAGTTTCCGATGCATTGGCTATTTCTTACAATCCAAGGGGCATCCACTGCTATTCTTAGGAAATTATTTTGAAATTATTGTAATTTTACCACCTGGCCCATGAGAATAGTACGTGAACGTAGTTTTTTAAACATTTTAGGGTCATTCATATGGGAAAAATAACTTTATCTAAGACGTTCCCCTTTCAATACGATTTTATGATGGATTATAAATTAACTCCACGCACATAAATTTTGGTAACTTTGATTATTCGAAAAAATAGGTGATATAAGGAAAACATAGTTGATTATTAGTATCATTTTATCATACTAGTAGTCTAGAAACCTCTATTGCGCACTAAGTGAACCAATCTCGTTAGTTATGTTTTAAAACCATTAACATAAAACTTTTAACCAGAAATTATTCTCTTAATTGATACTGCACAAGATTTTTTTAATGATTTTCGAAAAAAAATCAAAGTAGCGCCCAAAAACGCATTTTTCTCCCTTAAGTTTTTCTAGACTTTTGCATCTAAAAAAAATACGATATATAATTTAACTTAATTCTAGGAACGATCTTCTAGTTTTTAATATTATTAACGAAATCCATTAGTTTTCGTTTTACCGAAACTAGTATTTTATCTGGGTTTTTTTCTTTTTGATGCCAGTTAAGCAGCACTTTACTGCATTTAAATTTTAAATATCTATTTTTGAAAACAAATCTCGGTCCTCCTTTAATATATTGTATGATCCAAATATTATAAATCAGATAGGAGATTAAAAAGTTGTGTACACCATACTTGGAACATTATTTTTGAAATCGATGAAGTATTTGTTGAGTTCAAGCATCTTCCTTTGCCTGTAATAATATGGAATTATTTTAACAAAAAATTATTATTATTTTTTTTTTAAATAATATTTAAAAACCTCTGTTATACATTATAATTTTTAAATTTTACGATTGATAAAGGAATTAAGTTGTGAACTCATCATCACGAATCAAAAGAGTACAAGAAACTAAAGCCTCAAATTAATTAATAAAATAAAAATAAATGATAAGTACATGCTTTAAAAGTAAAAACAAATTAAGGATTTGTTGAATATTAAACTCAAATAAAAATTTATAAATGTCCATTGTTGAAGAATAATTTACTCACATTGATATATTTTTAGTTCTATATTGTCAAGAATTTGTGTTTAATCGTTTAACATTTACTATCCGATTATGTCATAACCATCTCACCTAATTTTTCAAAAATCCTTTAATGATTCTGAACATTCCTTAAGTTGTCTAATGATATAATAGGTACTTATATGCACTTAACCGATAAACTCAAGTCCAGTTCACACACAGCTTTAGCCCGCAACCTTCATTGCTAATTCATGAAATTCCTCAGAATTAAAATTGTCACTCAACATACATGTGATAGGAACAGAAACCGCCGAATCGTTTTCCATGTTCAGTTTAAATATAAATTAGGACTCAACGATAAACAATCTGTATTAAGATATTCCTTTAATTAATCATAAACTAAGTTTAATCATAAACTTAACGTTTTAAAATCCTTTACATCCATTATTTTCTATTATGTCGCAAGTATGTGTCCAGTCTGGTTTTTTTTAATTGAAATTTAAACCCAAGTAAAAGAAATAATCATGGTTCATAAGTATATCCATTTTTGAGAAACTCTGTCCTGAACTTAAGTCTAACTAGAAGCCTAAAAATTAAAAAAAAAACAAAAAAAAAACTAAGTATTATTTTTATTATTTAAAAAAACAATTGTATTGTATTGTTAAAATATAAGCAACATAAAATAATAATAAAATTCTATTGTTCCGATCTTTGAATTAAAGATGAAAAAGAGTGAGTCATTTGAAGCTATCTTGATATATTTTTCCCAGAGTAAGTTCTCGAATTTTGTGATCAAATGACGCTACCAAAAACAAACCTCACAAGAGGAGATCATAACTCAAAAAGGCAATTCTATCACGCCGGACCCACCCCACTAAGACCCCCAGTGAGGGGTGGTCCTATATCACTTTTTAAATATTAGCTCAAAACGGGAAGAGGAAACTTTAAGTTAAATCGAGCAATATTTAAAAATCGCCTGAAATTGAAAAACGGCTTTTGCATTATCAATTATCGTTTTCAAATGTTTAGAATGTTAAATTATAATATTTATAAGTTGGGCAGTTATCAAGGTCCAGCGATGCATAATATTAATGAGTCATTTCATACAGAGCTATTTAATTATGTAAATGCAGAGTATATTATATTTTCAGAGTAATTTATATGTTATGAACTTTGACCTTCACGAAACTACTTGTAAAAAAACTTTATCAAGATTCCGAAGCTTTTCAATAGATGAAGACAGTAATATTTATTGTACTTTCTTTAGCTCCCCTTACGCGGGAAATATTGAATTTCTTGAATATACTGACCGTCTGAAAAGTATAATGTAACAGTATGAAATATTGCCTGTGTAATGCCCCCCTTACACTGTCAATATTAATGAAGCTATGTTACTGAACATGGTCAATATATCACATCTGTCAATATTATTGTTACAGAATACTCCTCAAACGAAATCAGATATTGACTCACGAAGATTCATTCAATGATCCGAAAGAGGATTCAAGGAGTGATCGAATCTTATGAGTTGTTTTATACAGCGTTCATGTCATAATTTATAATTTTAACTTCACTTTTTTTTTCTAATTATTTAGTATGATTCCAAATCTAAGTTCACAAGTTTATTCATTAGAACTTAATAATAACGTTTTGAATAAAACACTACTCAATTAATTTTCTAGTTCTTGTACTCAAACAAAATTTCAGCAGAGATTAAAAATCTATAAAGAGATCAAAGGTTATTTATTATTTAAATATTTTCAATTACCCTATGTTGAATAAATAAATCATCTTATTAAAACGATACATGTAAAAAACAACTAATCAATAAAATCATTACCTATACTACTGGATATTAAATAATTATAATAAACATATTCATTTGTATATATTCCACTCAAATGTATCATACATGTTTGAACATGCAATATGTATAAAATTTAATAATGTATAATAGTATGTAAATGCATAAGATATTAATTTATATAATTGAGCTTGGTAATATAATATATATTACGTGATTAAATACATAAACAGAAAAAAATATATAAGATGATATATTCAGTCGTTTTCAGAAAGTGAAGTAAAGATATTATTCAGTAGAACTTAATAATAACTCATAGTTTTGAATAAAACACTGGTCAATTAATTTTCTAGTTCTTGTACTCAAACAAAATTTCAGCAGAGATTAAAACTCAATAAAGAGATCAAAGGTTATTTATTTTTATGAAATAATTTTTAGTGCTTGATGTTTTTATTTATTATTCTATGATTCTAAGAATAATAATTCTTTTATGATTGTTAATTTTTAATTATAGGTTTTTATAACTATTCAAAAAGTGTCAATTTTGCCATCTAGTGACATAAAATGTTTTTCTTTCGGAAATTTATTTCCATACTTACAAGTGTAAAACAAAAATAATAATATTATGACAGTTTGTACTTCTCCCTTATAACCAGAAATTTCCGCAAAAATATTTCTGACGAAGTATAGCTATGAATAGACACAAAGGCGTCTTGAAGTCTGACTAATACTCAGTTCATAGCAATGAGAGCACAATACCAGAGTAATTATTCTTAGATAAAGCTTATGGAATGTAAAGGAATTTGATCTGGCCATATATCATTACTATTTTTCTCGGAAGTTCTTGCAAGTCGTATTACACTAACCAATTAGATATTTAAACAATCCCAACAATCCCGCCTTTGGACAACAACAATGAATAAGTCTAACCGGCGGACAGATTGCTGTCTATGCAGTCTAGCGAGAAAAAAGTCAATTCAAACGATCAAAACATTTATTTTAGGTTCAAATTATCTTTAAAATTATGCATTGACTCACTGTTTTTTTTTCTTTTAACTACACTAACTTCAGAATAAATTTTATAACAAATATATTCCATCGTTTTTACTTCTGAGCTGAGTGTGATAGCACCTTTAGAAAAATAAACAAGACTCTTCTATCACGTGATAAAACACAAAATATTACGCTGATATTTATTTAAGGAGATTACAAAGATACATATGTATAATTGAGTAATGAGGAAAAAGAAAATAGACTGTTTATCTACGTCCTTAAATAATTCAAATCCTTGATTTAAATCTTTAAGAATCCCTCAGGTGCGACGTAGTTAATTTAATTTTAAAAATAATA
>NW_027110944.1:300814-313334 GCF_000696795.3 Halyomorpha halys | reverse complement strand
TATTAAATAATTTATTTATTGTTATTTACAACAGTGTAAAATATATACAAGTCAATTTGCTGTAGGTGACATAGTGACATGATAGAAACATGTAGAAAATCTACCCATTGATAGAACTTCAATAACATTTCTAGAGGAGAAGATCTCGAGGCCATTTTCTTTTCATCCTAGGAGGATTATTAGGTCATGAAGGAGAAGCCAGGTTAGAAACAAGTGGATTTGGATGGTTGGGAAGCCAAATCGGCAACATGTGAGATATTGAGGTCCTGATGGATGACTTGATGCGTGACAAAGTAAGGATTAAGGATTTTAGGAAGGATTTTGGACTGTAAGGATTGGATTGGAGAGGAATTTGATGGTTTAGTTGAGTCCCAAAGCTCAACTACGTATGTCCAGATAGGATTTATAATAGTCATGTAGATCAGTCTTTTGTAATGTATTGGAAGTTTGGACCGTTTGTCTAGTAAATGTTGTAATAGTCGGAATCGACAAGCAGTCTCCTGTCTTTTCAATCTTGGATGAGGATTCCATGTCAGTCGTTTGTCCGGTTGTAGTCCTAAGTAACGGATCAGTTCGACAGGAATAAGTGGGATATTATCAAAGGATACTGTGGGGCAAGAGGTCATGGGTTTACGTCGAAGGGTAAATGTAATTTGGTGGGATTTATTGGAATTTTAATCCTCCAGTTTTGGCACCATTCTTCAATGGTGGTGATGTGGGATTGGAGGGTTTGGGATACAATGTAAGGATCATTGTTCACTGACAATAGACATGTGTCATCGGCATACATGGTGAGAATAGTGTAAGAATGGGTTGGAATGTCAGCTGTAAAAACTGTATACAGACTATGACCTAGGATACTACCCTGAAGTACGCTAGCAGACTGACGGAATAGGGATGAATAAGCACTGTTGTTATTGACTTGAAATAATCTATTGGAGAGTTAAGAACGGATAATGAGGAAGTATGTAGGGGGTTGGATTTTACGGATCTTGTATAGCAGTCCTGGGTGCCAGACTTGATCAAAAGGAATCAATATTAAATTCAGAATTCTTAAGAGTTAGATATTTTTATAATAGTAAAAAAGTTTTTACCGACTATAGAACGCAATCAATTGATCTAAAGTTGTCTTCAATCAATATATGATGAACAGTTCCTGAAATCAAAGTTAAAAAAATTATTTACGGTAGGTTAAAACCTACTTTAGCATGTAACCTGTGACCAGACACCATTATTGTTTTATGTAACTTCTTATCACGGAGTCGCGTGGCCTGACTGGCAATGGACTGTAGTGCAAATTTATTTAATTCATCATAATTGCGTCATCACTATTTCAGCAGTTAACCCTCCAGTAAGGTTTAACTAAATATTTCTATATTTAATAGAAATTAAAAACTATTATTATCAATATTTCTTTTTTTTTCTTGGAGTTTTTATAAATTTTATAGTTTAAAATATATAATAACACTTGTTTCATTCCTTAAAAATATTTTATAACTATTTAGATTTTTAATACTACGTTTAATTAGATTAGAAACAACTAAGAACGTCATAATAGGTTTCTTTGGAAGCCTGTTTTGGTTACACTAGCAGCCAACAAATGTAATCACCCATAATATCCAAATTTTTTATATCAATAAATTTTTATTTCAACTAACACTTCTCAACTCACCACTGGTCGTAAAATATCGATGTATTACTTGTAAATGCATTAATGAATAATATAATAAATTATTTCGAATTCTCAAATATTATGGATTCAAGAGGAAAAAAAACGAATGCTTAATTTCACATTCTATTCTCTGAAACCTTGACCAGTTTCTGGTTGTAAGCAATTGAAACAGCCATCTAAATGAAATACAATTTCCGATGAAGTGAAAGGTGCATAAAGTTTATTGGTCTGATCGGGTTTCGAACCAGTATCCCTCTGAACCGCCGTACCTTTCCTTATCTGACTTTCGTGTTAGTCATAAATAACTTGAAGACATATGGTATCATCTGTTGGTTTTTCTGTATCCTACTGAAGTTTTATTCGTCTTGCATTGCATATTATTATACATTTCAACGTATTTAAATTTTTTTGTCAATTTAGTTTTAAATTGAATTATTAATTCAAAATTAATAATAAATTGAAAATGTTCTGTAAAAGTGATTATAAGAAGTACTTATAGGTAAAGGACATGATATGTTTTAGTTGATTGGAGAAGATGGTCAGGGGGTGCGAAACAAAAAAATATTTATTTATGCTGACGTTTCGACCTGAGTTTCAGGTCTTCATCAGTGCTATAGAATGTTAGTCGGCATAAATAAGTTTTTTTTTTTCTTTGCTTACCGCACCCCCCAACCATCTCCAATTCGTAATCTACGGTCAACTATTTACACCTCATTATGATATGTTTTAATATGACTAAGATGAAAACACAGGAGTAAATTTAAGTATTTACGATAAGTAAGAAGAGAGATGCCGACATGGATGCGCCCATGGGCAAACCAAGAAGTAGACGAGAATATAATTAATATAATATAGTCAATATAAGTACTGAAAATCATATTTTGGAGAAAATATAATATATATTTAAATATAATATATATTCCGACGATATCGACATCGGGTTATCTTCTAGTGCACAAAGCAAATTTATTATTATTAAACAATATATTATTTCATTTATCAAAATACTTTTTATGTGGTATTTACAGTGAATGGAATAATAGAAAAATTCATATTAAAGAACGGAAAACTACTAGTGAAGAATAAAATAATAAATTCATAACATAAATGAAAGTTTTATGACATAATATATTATTTAAATTTAAGTATTAATTAAAAAATAATTAATCGCAAATAACAATACATTTAGAACGTATATATGTTTATAATATTACAGCGAATAAGGAATACAATATATCAATATTAACAAGATCTATTAAATACCTCTACATTTAATAAGTAGGTTGACTGATTCAAATAATTCCAATATACGCCAAGAATAAAACATGTAATAAATTTATAATACCTGATGTAAATGGTCCAGTAAAACATCTATCCGTTACTAACTTTCTAAAAAACCCTAATAATGCTTGTAAAGGTCATATTAGATCATCATTACCTGTTTGGACCATTTAAAATAATGTTTTGTAAGAAAATGAGAGTTGAAGAGGGCAATAAAACACCAAGTGGGTGGCCCATTCTTTACCTGCCAATACCCAAACTCTGTATCCCATCTTTACCTGACCAACTCTCACAAATCCCATCATCACCTCATATTGCTCAGTGAATACCACTAAGTCAAGTTAATTTTTATTCAAATATTAGGGTTTTATATTCGTCCAAAATTTAAAATTAAATACTTTGTTTGAAGTAATTATAACATAGTTTTATTACAGAATCATCTACTTCTTGAAAAAAAATAAAAATTATATTTTATAAAATTATTTAAAAAACACCTTACGATAGCTAAAGTTTGGCGGCATCTTATATCACTTATCGAATAAATTATAACAATCATAAATAGTTATATCAAACAATTTGAGACAAATATGTAATGCTTTTGGTCTAAGTTGTTGGTTTTTTTTTTCTATAATATAAAAAAAATACGTAGTAAAAAATAAAAAATAAATAAATTGAATTCTTCCAGAAACGTATAGGATTAAATGTAAAAATAAGCAATATTTTTGTACCATTAAAATTTAATTTTATTAACCTTTGAGCAATAATAATTTAAAATATCTTCAGGAAGTATTATTTAGGCCCCCCTGAATTTTATAGGGTGCATTATTATCTGGCATTTCCTACAAATACATTTTTTAATTTTACTTCGAATCATTTGGTAAATGCACATAAAATTTAAACAGATTAGCAGCTAATAACCCTAGAAATATGAATTGGTATATGAGCTGTTGGTTTTTCTTTTCTTTTCTTTTTTTTTAAATAATAATTTTAATCTGTAATAAATAATTGTTAAATGTTCTATTATTTACAATGTTTAATCGGTAAAATAAATGTTCCTTGGCTATGTGAATGTGCTAATATAGGTACGGTTTGTGAAACATAATAAAGGGGGACATCATGATGTGTTTCACAGGACTTATAAAATATTTATTAATTATTTGAAGCATTTTTTTTTGCTCAATAAAATTCTTTGTTTAAAAAATTTATATCGATCTTTCATAAAAGGATTTATGGATCCAAGATTTTTTACCAGGGCAGTATTGGGGAGAATTGCTTAGCAATGAGGTTACCAAGAGAGTGGACATACTTCAGAAAGAGACCGAAACGAATCAAAATAGCTTTTGATTTATCTGGGTATTGGGAAAGTATGTTTTCACATCTAGTACTGATTTTATAGAGACCCTTACGTTGGAAATAGGGAATTGTGAGAGTTGCGAACTGGAATACTATCTTTGAGTAAACCCTGTGGGAAAAAATCAAGGGGATAGCTAAGTTAATTGATCATTTAATTTGAATTGTCTAAATAAAAAGAAGTTGGAAGAAGCATTTTCTAAATTATTTACTAATAATTATTTTAGTAAAGTGTTCATAATGACGTTAGTAAAGCTTGAACAATTTTTTATTTGCAATAACAAATATTTAAAACAATGGTCATGTTGCCGGTTTTTCTGTAAAATATTAAATAAGTAAATAAAAATTCAATGTTCTTGCTAAACTAGACAATACTTTCTTATCTCTTCAAACGATAAGAATCTTACACATTAATTAATTCACCTACACACTTAGTACGCGTTGATTATATTTATTATTTATTATAGATCGAAATGATTTTTTTATGTTTGTTCAACTAAGCTTTTGAATATGTAGATTTTTTAACTGTATTACATCATTGCGCCTCAAGCCCATTGTACTAGGAGGTCCCCACCCCCTCTA
The DNA here is from genome assembly GCF_000696795.3 of Halyomorpha halys. Taxonomy (NCBI): domain Eukaryota; kingdom Metazoa; phylum Arthropoda; class Insecta; order Hemiptera; family Pentatomidae; genus Halyomorpha; species Halyomorpha halys. The sequence goes on along the minus strand of NW_027110944.1, from coordinate 308,449 downwards.
ATTGTGGTAATTTCTTATCCACGAACATCTTAATGCAGGGAAAAGAAAATCTTCATTAACAACATAGAGAAATTAGGGCTGCTAAAAAATTAAATGATTCTAACAGGTTAAGGCAGGTTTCAAACACATTATTTAACAACCTTTTCAGTCTCGTTTCCTGCTGTTATTTCCCCGAAAAAAATACAGACTGTTGCATTGCATCAAAGGTCATCCGAGAGGGTTATATCCGTTTCATAACTAGTAGAAGGTTTTGGAGGTTTCCTGGATGTCAGATATAATATATATTATTTTTTCTCTGTAACTTTTGGGCCCCTCTAGCTGCCCCCTTTCGATAAAATGAGCTGTAATTCGATATTTAGCGTTTTTCTAGAAGGAGAAATAAGACAAAAATGAGGAAGGTTTTCAGTAAAAAATTGACTAGTACAGAGCAACATTTTGAGATTTTACGCGCATCTCCTGTCTAAAGTCGCTTCTAGACGTTTGCCTGTTTTCCGCTTATCAAAAATATCTACAAGTACAATAAAGAAAGAAACTGTGTGTTCCAGAGAGCCGGGCATGGCGGAACTCGAACATATGCTAACTATACCCTTGATTTAAAATACTTTTATAGTAAAGACAAAACAAAATGAAGATAGACAAAGTCAAAGGAAACGTAAATATCGTCAAAGAAGATGATAAAAATGCACAAAAATTATATTAGATTATAGTATTTTAATAAGATACTTATTAATTTAATTACCCAGACATATAAGGTTCATATAAATATACATGTATGCCAAAATAAACGTTAAATTTAATTGTCAGGATTTGAAACAATGCATTTGCCTACTAATTGATAGAATTTCAAAATGTCCAATCTTAAACTATGTTGATTACTTATTAATTATTGTTCGGAAAATTCTTTAATTTCTTAAAACATAGAGAGGAAAAATATTAATCTGTTCTAGAACAATACTAACAGAGCAAAAGCTTGTCCAAATGCCCATATTGCAATAAAGATAGCGAAAATTTACCATTGGCAAACGTATAACAGCACTTTAGAACGCTCGGAAAATTTCATATCAAATTTATCCATGCTTTAATAAAAAAATCAAAATTACCCAATAGAAATAAATTGATAATATATAAAGCGGTTCTAAGACCCCTCTTTACTTATGCCTGCACCATATGGAGTTTTGCTTGTTCAACCAATATTAATAAATATAAGTATTTCAAAACAAATGCCTCAGAATCGTTAATAAATATCCACATTACACTAGTATATCTAAAATGCTCACTGAATAAAATATAGACACTATACAGGATTACGTGTATAAACTGACACATAATTTCTTTCATTCTTGCCCTAATTCATTAAACCCTCTAATCACAGAAATATGAAATTATACTGAAACTCCAAAACGTAGATATACACACAAAAGAACTAAACATGTATTAATGTAAACGTAGATCAATGATATGTATTTATTTTATTCAATGTTATATATTTTATTTTAATTCAATAACGTTTTGTTTTTTTCCCTTCAGTTTGTTTTACCAAAATGTAAAATTGAGAAATTTTCAAAATGTAATTAGTATCAGGAAAATAATATTGTATAAGAGGGTATTCCAAAACAATATATTAAATATTGAGCATTTTATATTTATGCAATAAAAATACGTTAAAAAAATATATATATATATATATGTATATAAATCAAAATTTTTAATGTTTTTGTATCTCTCCCAATCGACTGATTTTTCTGCATTTTTTTTTTATTTTTGTTTTGTTGAGTTTCGGCTTTCTATGCGTGTGTACTAAATAGGATGAGCTATATAAGCTGCATAAAATTTGGAATAGTTATTTTCCTTTAATATAGATTGAATATAAAATTGATATTACAGTAAAATCTTACATAAAACATTCAATATTTTTAATACTACTTTATTTACTTAATACCAGATCGGCCTGGAGGGCCTTTCATGGTTAATGTAAGAGGTACAATTTTTTTAACAAATGATTATGGGGGGAGGGGGGTTATAGTCTCATACAAAAGACACCCATAACTATATACAATGTTATAAATACAAAAAAATTAAGATAAAATAAATTGATTAAAATAATAATTCTTATTATTGAATAAAATATAAAAGTAATGTTAATAACAAAAACAATGACATTTAACAAAATAAATAATTGACTTCTAATAGAAAATATACTACTTTATTATTGAACAATCGTTACATGTGAGGTTAGAGAATAAGCTGGCTTCTGTTATATAAAGGACGAGTTGCGTTAAATAATTGTTCTAAACTTACGCGGTTGCATAATGACCATCCAAGAAGAAAATTTAACGTCTTCTTAATCTTCAGAACAATGCATGTTTTATATTGTTTTCTTCTTGACAGGAGTGTTACAAAACACCAGAGAACATCTCCTTTATTTATTTTTTTTTTTTTTTAATGCAAAAAAAACATAGCTGAATTTATTTTTAAATTATTCTTCTTTCACCTCACAACATCTTAGATTCTCTCCTTTAACCGACAAATATCCAATACAAGATAAGGACAACATCTGATAAGAAGGGTTAGGTACCAACTTGTCAACCTTCCCAGGAATAAAAAAAAAAATTAAATTTTAGCTCATCAAAGGGTAAAAGAAATATGGGAAACATGTGCATATAATATAACTACAATCGATTTTTGTGAAATGAATAAGAGGTGAGGTATATATATTTAATGTATTTGAATTTTAGAAATAAAAAATATCAAATCATTCAAAGTTCTATGTATTTTTCAACTGTCTATACTCTATACAATTTATTGTTTTGTTTTAATGAAAATAAAAATTAGAACACACAAAAATCGAGAAAAAAAATTAATTTCCAACGAAACCGCTAAAAATAGGATTGTTAATGAGGAATGTTTATTTTCATAACTGAATTAATATAAAAAAAAAAAAAAACTAAATTCAAAAATGCAAATCGTTCTCAAAAAAGGCATCGTCATTTGAAAAAAGTAGAGTTTTGAAGGGAATTATTTAAATATAAATTTTGTTGCTTCTATCACAAGTTTATAAAAATATATATGGCTGGTTTAATAACATATTTAATAAATATATATATACATTTAAACCCATTATCCCGCATTCCAATACATTTAAAAAGAAATTCATTGTTTATATGATTCAATATGGTTCGAATTATTTTGTGATTGACAATTTTCAAGCTATTTCATCGGGGACGTATACAATTTATTTATGGAATACACCAAACAATCTAATTTAACTTTTTTGGCAATCGGTATGTTTGTCTTTTAGAACGTTTTTTTTATGTATAACTTCCACATTAAATTAGATGTGATTTTATGAAATTATAAGAAGTTTAATTTATTTCACTGATTAGGTGATGTTATAACCTCTTCAGAATATTTCCCTTTGGTTTCAGATTTTTTTTATTTATATTTATATTGTTTCTGCTCACCGGAAGAAAAAAAAAAGATTGCTTAGTGTAAATATATATATATATTTTTTAATCAAATCTTTTTTAATTCGGTATTGAACCTAAAAAACAAAGAACTTATATTTTATTATCGTTTTTGTCTAATTTTCAATTTTAAAAAGTATTAACTATGTTGTAAAATAATATTAGCTAACCTAATAATTAATAATGTGAAAGAAAATCTACTGAAACTACATTAATTTCGTTGCGATAGCATATATTTTATGAAAATAATTTTATCTGATATCAAATTGGAGATGATTATGTCGTAATTTTTAAAAATTTTATTGGGTTGAATTGCTGCAATAAATTGCACGCTCCCATGAGTGAAAGAGGCTGATGAAATAAGGGTCGACCATGAAAAAGCACCCAGCACATCAATTACTATGACTTTCTGATGCAACATCTGCTTCGAACACTGTACTACTTTACAAACATATGGTTGCTATCAATATTTCTCTGTCACGAGCGGTGAAATAGGCCTATGAAAAAAAATTCATTTCTAACATAATTATGAACATACTTTTCTATATTTAAAACAAAAAAAAAAAAATTTATTTTCGAATGTTGTGAAGGCAACTCTTTATATTTTAAAGCAATATAGAACTTGAGATTTAAACATATTCATTGTAAGTATTGTATATAATTTATTTTATATTATAATCAAACAATGTTCATATTATTTTTCCGTTTATATCTAATAGAGATTTTATTTATTTTGATTTTATTTATTTTTTCTTTGTTTTATTTTAAGTATGAATGTGTACAATTAGCAATATTACTCATTGTCCAAGTCTGTGGGAAATTGTAATAATACTTACCAATAAATAAAGAAATATTCAGGCAAAAAAAAAAAATTATATATTTATTTTCAAAAGTTTCCATAACACTTTGGTTATCAAAGTAATTCCGTTTTTCATAAAAGAAAATCTAATGCAATTTAATCTTGAAAATTAACATAATTTTCATTTCAGAATTTGAGGGAAGGTATTAGTAGAAATAAATGATTTAAAATATATACATACTTTATAAAAATATTTAAGAAACAATCATGTATCGTTTTCTAGTTAAATTAAGAATTTGCCTACAAATAGCCATTCGAATTTTATTATTCTCGTTATATGTTTATTTTTTTTTCGTTAAAAAAATATATTAATTGCAGTTTACTCTGTGATTAACATCTTAGTATAAACCTATAAATTGTTTTAATGGCATACTAAGTTTATAAATAAAATTACACTCTTTAATTTATGGACGGGTACTTAAAACTGTAAGAAAAATAATTGAAATAGAAATTTTTAATAATATTATTTTTTTTTTTATTTATTTATTTTTTTTTTAAATGATTATGAAAGCGATCAAACCGAAAATTCCTTAGGGATTTTCAAATCAAGCGCTAAAAGAAATATATATATTTATAAGCATTTATTTTAATCGTTTTGCAATAATAATTTATAAAACTAAAATGAAAAACTGTGTTTATATATTTTTAAAATTTAAATTAACGTTTTAGTGCTTTGTTAAAAAAAAATATTCCTCATTTATCTATAGACCAAGGAATAAACACAGAATAAAATAAAATGATTAGTTATAAACTGCAGTATAAAAGATAGATTTAAAAAATATAAATATATATCCATATGAATTATTCATAGAATAATTTTATGAAAACTATGGAAGTTAGGGAAAACTGAAAGATCATGGGATATTACAGTTTAACAGATGTAAGAATTATGTTAAGAAAAAAACGAAAAAAAAAATGTAATATACTTATAAGCTACAAAATGTTTTTTTGTTTTAATGAACAGGTTTTCAATTATTTTATTTTATGATGTCCAACTAATAATAAATAAATTTTTAATCTTAGTACAACCGATCAAGACTAAAACATAACTATGTCGTTATACATGTTATCTTATTTAAATACATTTTGAGGATATGATTTACGTCTTCCTCTGAAGAACAAAACAGTATTTGTATGTTTTAGAATTTTATATTTTCATATTTTTTTCTTAAACACATATTTTTTTTTTCACTTTTTACTATAATTCGTATCATATCCCAGTTTTATTATTAAGATAAGATAGTATAGTTTGTAATGGGGTTGATCATTGCACCCGAATCCCAGGTTTACAGTGTAATGACCCATAAATTATACGACAGACGGTAGTCGTACTCTATCAACACCATCTTTATAGAATTTTATTATACTTTATCATCCACGGTCGTTAAAAAAATAAATAAATAAATAAAATTACGCAAGATTGAATTTTTCGTATAAACAAGAGAAGAAAATGAGTCTTATTTTTTAAATAGGTTGATGACAACTATTATTCTATAAATTCCTTATTTTTTAAAATAGCACGTTATATAATTTGTTATGACATCGACCATTGTGTTTGTTTAGAGTTCCAAAAATATTACGTATATTTTTCTCAGACCAGGAACAACACAAAACACTTTTTTTATGTTGTATGTAAGGAGCGTAATAAAAATCAAAAGGCACGTAAAATATTTACATTAGATTACATTTAAAAAAAAAAATTATAAGTCGTAGAAATAATTACAAGTAATTAAAAACTATACCTGAATCGCTTTTTTAAGCTAGAAAAAATATTTACCAATTCAAATTGTATAGTCAATGTAGATAAATTTTAAAAATTATATTGATTTTAATGTGTTAAGATATAAAATATTATTAGATTTATTTTTAATATAATTTAAAGTTGAATAAAGAGTTAATTTACAAAGGCTAAACAAAGCTCTTTGATTTTTCCTAATGTCATAAAATTCAGTTGTTTCTGTTCCACTAAATCCTTCTTCATAAAATTCATATATTTTTAATATTATTGGATTAATTTGTTTTTTTTACAACCTTCTCAGGCTCAGAACTAAATAGTTCTGGTTCATAATTCTATTATTATTTATTGATTTACATTTAACTATTATTTTTTACAAATGTCATATAAGGATTTAAAAGTTTAGTTTACTACAGTAAAAAACTAAGTCAGAAAACAGACATACAGAACTATTATTTCTTATTGAAAAATAATATATTCTTTAATTTAAGATAAATAAAATCAAATAAAATGGTTTAGTTCTATAATCCATATTTTTTAAATATATATTATGGGGTACTAGTAGCTCATTGTAAGGTACTGTGAAACTAACTTCAAGGACATAGGCTCGAATCCAGCAGATAATTATTTTCTGTTTCACTGTAGCCTTGAGTCAATCCTGTGGGTTCGGGAGGCCTCCGGGGTTTACCCAGCCTCATAAAGTGGGAACCCTTGATCGGGTAAAAATCTGGCAGTCTAGAGTGTTTCTGACCAACTAGACTCCTTGCACAACAGTACTTCTTTACAAAGCACAGCACCCATAACCCTTCATTGGTTGTAACGGTACAGATTTAATTTATAATATATATTATTATTTTAGTAATGAATAGTGATATATATATCACATAATTGAATAGTAAGTATGATATGAATATTATGTATGCTAATACTGGATGACCTAATACGACATTATCTTAACTCGTTAAGGAACATTTGGATTCGAGACGAAACAGTTACAAATACTTCCATCCTTTATTTAAAAATGTTTGATTTATTATATAATTTATATTTCCATATTTATACCTTGGTTTTGATAAAAAAAAAAAGTAAATAAATTAAGTAAAAAACGCGCTATACGTGATACTCAAAAAAAAATTTCTAAAATTCAACCAGATAAAACTTGAATAAAAATAATGGCCAATTCGTATTAATAAGCATCAGGGTATAAATTTTATTTTATATTTACTTATTATTAGAGTGCTAGCAATGGGTAGTTTCTTTTCATGCCTGAATCACTCCATTTTTATATTACATAAAATGTACTGTGTGTAAATATAGTAATAAATTGCAATAAATAAACACAAAAAATATTGTCGTGCAAATATTGTCAGTCCATTCTTACGATTAGACATATTTTCGAAGAGTGTACTCACTATTTGCCAACAATTAACAGGATAGGACTGACCCCAAATTTATCCGAAACTCTCACAGATGAGGAAGCTAAAATTACAGGAGTATTTGAATTTTTAAAAGCACATCGCCTTCTTTATAAATTATAACTCCTCTTCCATTTTTATGTTTTTTATTTATTTTATTTT
>NW_027110944.1:298781-300304 GCF_000696795.3 Halyomorpha halys | reverse complement strand
TATATATTGACCATGTGTGAATTAGAAGATGATCAAGACTGTGATAAAGAAGAAGAAACATAGCTTTTAACTATTTATTGGTTATCGACGATTTGAACCACTGTGTAGGTCTTAATCAAGCATCACAATAGTCCTGATGAAGATCTACGATCTACATTATCTGTCGAAACGTCAGCAATAAATAAATAATTAAAAATTAATTTTAATTTTAATTTCTTCTTCTTGACCGCAGTCCTGACAATCTCATTGTAATTTCAATTTTTGTTTTCTTTACTACTCTCCATCAAATTTTAAAACAACTTTCAGAGGATTGAATCCGTGCCTCTTTAGGCCTTATATGGTTGCATAAGTTCCACATGTACGAAAATTAAAAAAAAAAAAAAAAATGAACAGTAATTCTTATTGGGTCATCAAACCTTCACCAGGGTCAGTTCACATTGATAAATATTGACTGTTTTAATTTTTTATATGTCGGATGCTACATCATACATATCGCTTATTTTCCTTGAACAGTGGAACATCTGAAATAAAAAAAGTGGCGTATTCCTTAGATTATATCACAGACTGTAGTTAACGTGTGACATCCTTACTAGCTTAGGGATCGTCTGTAGATTCCAGTAAATAAAATATCCATATCTACACTACAATCTTTAGATTACGTATAATTCAAAATAAAAACGAATCATTTTTGCCTGATGTGCTACCATTTAAAGCAGTGTGTTTGTTTCCATCGCCATTTTGTCGGTATCGTTCGATCCACCATATCACAGAAACGTCCGAACGGAATATAATTATTATCGTTTTAACATATCTCGAGCCTTTCGAAAATCCTTCACCGATTATGGCGGGAGATAGGGCTTACGCAACGACTGCTGTCAACATTGCAAATGTATTCCCAGCTGTTTACATTTCACGAAATTACATTTCTTCCCCTTCTCCTTGACGTCTTCATTGCGTCCAAGATTACGTATTCTCTTTGCAATATTGAAGAGTGACATTTAGCTCCATTCGAGCTACTCGGAATGTACATCGCATGTGTCTCGTATAAATAATTATCTTGTATAATTATAAAAGTGCATTTGTGAAGAAGATCGAGTCCCGAATTGGTCGGATAACAGCTCGCTGTGTTAAAACATCTGTTTATTCATGTAAGTCATTTGATTTTTAATTATTTATAAAAGTGCTGCTTTTTGCTGATTATTAAAAAGGAAAAATCGTTTAATTTGTCATATTTATTAGCAAGTATATATCTGGAATTTACTCTATACCTATACCGGTTAATATACTCTCTCGTCCGTATATCAAATTAAGGAATAATTTTCTCTTTCTATCAAATTGTTTATTTGTTAAAGTCTTCGGAACAAACAATTTTTTTTTTAGCATTAAAACTATAATTTTAAGTCAGATTAAAAAAACAAATTACAAAAACTGTAAGTTAAACAGTCAAATATTTCTTCGTAGTACTTTTTATTCATTTACGATTGATCATAATATTTTTTAAAAATATTTTTCTAACATTTAAA
>NW_027110944.1:287683-298696 GCF_000696795.3 Halyomorpha halys | reverse complement strand
TGATGAATACAGTGAGCTGTAATGAAGCGGTTATGGCCGCGCCCATTTTATTCATATGAAGTTTTTATTCTGAAAGTTATATTTAAAATAATATATTCAAACCTATATATTATTTTAATTAGTAATACAATATATTAATTAAATGTGCTGAGTTAGACGATTCGAATGAAGGAACATTAATTGACAGTCGGCGACAAAAAAAAACATCCTTGCATAGATTGCGCTTTTATAGATATATTTCTTTTAAGAAAATACTCTATTTGGAATAAACCTGATGAGAACTCAACGGTAACTTCTTTAAATTATATTGTATGTTTTTAGTAATGATCTTTATAAAAATTATAACTACTTGTTTTATGACGCCTAGATGAGAAAAAAACGAGATTTTCTTATTTTAACAATTAATTAATCTTCTATCCTACTACTTTAATTTTCGAGAAAAGATTTTTATTGGTGCATAAATTGAAGGTTTATCTCTGGATTACCATTTTCGGGTCAACCCTGGAGAAATGTAGGTATTTTTATTTTAAATGGAAAATATAAGTTTAATTAATCTTATATCTAGTCAGGCTGTACGCAGTTAGTCTGATATGTTACTGTTCTAAGGCTTCTAAAAAGTTTCAATTTTTTTGGAACAGAAAGAAATTTTTTTAAACCCACCCCTGCCACAATATAAAAACATTTTACCTGTTGGTTCTGAAGTGAGGACTGATGCGACGAAATCCCCACCCTTAGGTTACTTAGACTTACTCTAATAAAGATTAAGGTGCTCACTAAAAATTAATCCACTTCGTATACATTCGTCTTTAATAAAGTGTAACTATTGAATATTATTATTAGTTTAATATTATAATTATATGATTTTTTTTTTTTTTAGAATAGTAAATGTTGCTCTAATATGAATGAAAAAAACTCCAAGTTCGTATAATTTTAATTGTAATATATGACAATTAAAATTCGTTTATAATATTAATATTTTAGACATAAATGTCCTGAGAAAAAAAAGTGAACTACAAAAAAAAAAAAGAGGTGAGAAAAAAAAGAATAAAATTTAATAAATTAGAATAATTATAAAATGGAATAAATTCTTACAAGAGTTGTAAATATGAACATATATTTTAATGGGCCGAAATGTTACAGATATACTACAGAACGATGATAAAAATGGAGATTCGATCAAATCCCTGAGTTAGGAGATTAATTCACGGAACATGTTAAAATAACACTGTAGTGTGATTTCTCTAAAGAAAATTGTGGAAAATATGAAATAATATTGTTTTGATATTAAAAGTATATATTTAGTAAACCATGCATTATTACATGTAAAGTAATAAAGCAGTCATTGAAATAAAAATTATTTATTTGAAACTAATCAACAAAAGAAATAGATACTTAAGAGTTTTTTTAAAAAACAAAAAGAACGTTTTAAGTGAAATTTTAAGAATTTCATTTAATTTAATTAATAAATAATAATTTTTATTAAAAAATGTTGTTGTTTTGTGACATCTCGAGTCACAAAGTACGTTACTTTTTTTTGACAGGGATATCAATTTTATCTTCTCACGAAAACATTGAAAGTATTTGATCAAATCACTTAAGGGGAAATTACACCTACAGAGTTGTTAATTTAACATCTTCCGTGAATCGATCATTTCTACCTTAGGGATTTGATCAAATCTCCATTATCATCATATCCCTGAGACATATATATATATATATATATAAAACTCTTGGCAGTTCATAGTTAGCAACGTTCATTTTCTTTTAGTTTTCATCTAATTCCGCTATTGTATTAGTGTTTTGTAATAATCTATATTTAGACCTAGATCTCATTCAAAACCTGCGCCTGTCTTGCTGTTTCCAAGATTTCCATTAATCTATGCATGTGGCGTTCTACGGGTATCTATTAAATTTGAACATTAATTTTTAACGGCAGGAAACTGCTTGTCGATTCCGACTATTACACCATTTACTAGACTAACGGTCCAAACTTCCAATCCATTACAAAAGACTGATCTACATGACTGTTATAAGGGCTATCTGGACATACGGAGTTGAGCTATGGGGCTCCACTGAACCATCGAATTCTTCTCGAATCCAATCCTTACAGTCCGAAATCCTTCGTAAAATCCTTAATGCTCCTAACTTTGTCACAAATAAAATCATCCATCAGGACCTCAATGTCCCATATTTTGCCGATTTGGCCAGAACCAGATACCAATCCTTCCATGATAAACTTCCCAACCACCCAAACCAACTCGTTTCTAACCTGGCCTCTCCTTCACTACCTAACAATCCTCCTAGGCGTCTGAAAAGAAGATGGCCTCCAGAAATGTTTTTGGAGTTCTATCAATGGGTAGATTCTCCACATGTTTGTATCATGTCATAATATCACTTACAGAAAATTTACTTGATGTGTATATATGTATACAGTTTCTAATCTTCCAGCTTCTAAAACTTTGTCAGATAGTTAAATTCTCTGAATGAGAATTGAACGTATTATTTGTTAAAGTTTCGATCAAAATTTAACAGATGCCAATATGAACGTACCATTTTTGCCAGGGCGGATCATCCAGAGACCCCTTTTCGCCCTTTGAAAATCGACAGTCCGAAATATGAAACTAACTTTCATCCAACACGTGTTCCAGTGAGTCGGGTCCAGCAATGACGTCATCACTTTGATAGTTATCAAATGTTTCTGACCTGATTCCCGCTTTCTCGCCAAGATATCGACCAAGATGATCCTGACTTCAGGGTCTTTTGACACAATCGTTAAATCTATGATACTTAAAATAAAATTAATAATTAAAAAAAATTTTTGCAGCTTAATTATTAATTAAATAGTTTCTTTTTTTAAACTGTAAATGAGAAATGGCAGAAGAATTTGTTAATTTACGCCGTTTCGATATTGAGCAATCTATATTTTTAAATCGCAGTGGGACAAGTTTGAAATTCTAATTCAGTAGTAGAAAACTAGAAAAAAATCTCGGGCACATCCTTTGCTGCAACTAAGTGGTTGTAAATACATTTTTACTCATCCAAATACTTTTTTCTTTTTTTTCTGGATCTATTTTCCATGAACAACCATACAGCATTGCTCTCTCTTACAGCTCTCGGTTTCTTGTTGAGTAGTCTTTTCTATATTTACAGAAGGCGTCCGGTTACTGGGTTTGTTGTCCCACAAGTGCTGTTAGAGCAGATTGCCAGTACCCTTCTAAGGTGGCATATTCTCGCTACTCATACAGTGCGTTTCATTTTCATAATTAACTGATTTTTTAAATTATTTTATAAGTGTTTGAGGATATACATTTACATTCTCTACCACACCTATTTAGAACATTTAATAAATAGAATTTTATATTCGGTTCTTTCTGATAACCCCCTTAAATTGCTCCACACTATCGAAACTTAGAGTTTCTTCTTTTCCCATATTAACAGTGAGTTTGATTATAATACTGCATTATGAATAAAGAATTCTAATTATTCTTTAAAAGTATTAATTTACAATCGAACCCATCCAAATCATCAACATCTCATTACGTTTTAATCGCCCAATTTTTTTTCTGTTTTGCCATACACGATGCCTTTGTTTTTACCAATCAAAGATGGATTTTGTTTTCTAAATTGTAGGCACATTGATTTTTATTACGTTTTTAACTAGCCGGATTATTGTTCACAAATAATTATTGTCTTTACCACAGGTTGGCCAATAGCGGTTCTATATAACATATAATTCATATGTCGAGAATGGCAATCAGAAAAATATAACCTTGTGGTTTGGCCTGTGACGGATCAACCTTCGATTTCGATTCGGCTTTCGAATCATTTGATTCTTAAATCTAAAATTTAAATTTTCGATAATTACGTTTAAAATCAACTTGATATTATTAATGTATCCTTTTTTTTTTTTTCATTTTATAAAAAAATTAACATTAGAGAAGTTTACATTAAAGTTACTGATAGTTTTCCAAATTGGTAACTTTCAAATACCATTGAAAGTAAAAATTATCAAAATTAATTAATTTTAATATAAATGAAGTTATGGTTATCATCTTGTTCTGGGCGCCAAATAAGGGAAATACTGAAGAAAAACTGATATAATATATAATTCTTAATAAACACATGTTCATAATAAATCATTTTCAAAACCTCCTCTGAACCTTCAGTAATATTGTTTGAAAACCATAACTCACTCTTTATATTGTACATAAAAGTTTACGAGGCTATATATCTCGGAAAGATGAGTTAATATATAATAATGTCGACAATAACCACTTCCCCCACAACGTTTTCGTCATCAACGTTCCAAGTCCCGATATAACCATCTTTAAACATAATCTTTCCCAGAAGAGCCGATAAAGCAAATAAAAAATAGCAAATAAAACATAGGGAGTTATTTTTGGACAAATTCTAATAGCTTGTGTTGTCATGCATATCTCCTTTCTTAAAAGGATCATTTCTCATAGCTTTTTTTTTATTATTTTAATCGACACGATAAGACCGTGGGTCAGTCCCTTCTGTTGAAAAAAGTACTTATCGGGAACAATTTTTTTTTCTTGTTTTTTTGTTGAGCTTTTAGTATTTATTTCTGTAATCTGTCTTAAGCGTCTCTAGTCATCACTTTAAGTCCACTTTTTATTGTTTCATATCAGGACATTTCTTGTGTCTTTAAACTGAATTGCCCCCATCCCTACTGTCTCTCTTAATTATTCATCAATTCATTCAAATTGTTATTAGGTTATATCCAGAAGATTTACAGGTTAAGCTAATATTTTTTTCTTAATAGCTCTAATTTATATGTCAGTTTTACTCAATTTTATTGTAAACGTGAATTCTAAACCTCTCTAAAATTTCATAATAAATCATAATTCATATATTGGCAAATATAAAAAAAAATATTAAGCTTTATTATAAATTAAGATTATTCTAGAATTAGCCAATTATTATCAAGATGATTTTACAATATTACGTAGAGTAATTATAGATCATTATTTGAATTTTCATTACGTCATGCTTTGAACTTACTATGAATGTTTTAGCACTAAATTTGATTAATTAGTTATTAAACTTCAAAGATATAATGCTTTTATTTTTTTGAATCTTCCAAAAATCATTAACGATTATAGTTGGCCTCTGTTCGGAGTTTAAATCCCATTTTATGTGTACATTTTGTTTTTTGTTTTCGGAAGATATAAATACTTGATTAAGTCTTGAAAATTGATTATTTAGCATAATTATAGTTATATTCTACATGAGACCTAGTTGTAAATAATGATAGGTTTTTGAAAAAGCTGAGAAGCAAGTTTGGAACTTTTTGGATCCAGGAAGTATCATCACGGAGGGTTTCTAGGTTAAAATATAATAATTTGAGATAGATATCCATTAATATCCTCCTTTCGGATTTAAAAAGTAATCGACCCAACTTTCACTTTGCTTCCTCTTACACGGCTTAGCTCATAATTCTCTCCATTAACTTACTTCTTCCTCCTTCCCACACATTTCTATGCAGTGGTCAATATAAAACTATGGTCAAAGTGAAAATCATTTCCGTCATATGATAAAGATATAGCATAAACGTAAATAAACAATAATTTCATCCTTAATTAAATATTTGCAACAATCATATTTTCAAATTTATGTTAAAAGTTGACACTATTTTGTTCCAAATAAATTTTGTTTAGTCGAAGGAATGTTGGGCCATAAACCGAAAACATAATCTGAGCTGACTTTTCCCGGAAGAAGATCTGTAACCGTTGCCAACCTCAACCTTCGATCTTATCCTATCGTGCCGGAAAAAACGGTGGAAAATCCGATTGCGATTAGCATTAGCTTTGGAAATCTAAAGCGATGAAAAGTTTCATTGACATCAGGAGGATGGTAATTCCAAGTTATTTCACTACCATATTTTATCATTAATGAGTTGAAACTTTCATAACGCTTCTGTCACCCCATTAAGATTGGATTCGAATAATGAAGTGGAAGTTTTGAAACCGACTTTAAAAATTATGCTGCAATATCAAATATCGCGGTCTGTTAAAAGAAATGAATTATATCCAAGCCTGTTGGAAATTGGAAGGGGAGGTCGGAAGTGCTATAGCCACGCCAGTAACCTCCCGCGAAGGCAGTCAAAGGGAAACCGGTTTTGGCGGAAGATCAAATATTCCCAGCTGTGATTTATATTCCTGCCTGCTCCTCTGATGGCATCGCCATTATTGAGAGGTGACGTCACAGATTATAGCCGCCAGTGGTACCACCCTTGCAATTATTCCATCTCCGCTCTAGAAATTATGTGTTCAAATCTGATCAATTTTTGCCCAACTTTCTAATTTAGCGTTTGTTTCCGGCACTACTTGCCCCGCTTTCCCACAGTTGATGTTTTCCCTCTTTTAGAATTTTTTTTTTTTTTTCAGAGGCTTGTTTCTCCTCCATTACTGGCTAGTAATATGAGATTTCATGAGAATAATAAATTAATATGTTCAATTAAACCACAATAAACCCAAAGTTTAATATGCAACTGTTATCGGTTTTTTTGTAAGATGTCTGGTTGCTTATGTTATTCATTGTAGCAAGGGCTTCGTGTCTTGTAGAATCCTTTCATTTAAGGTTGAAGAGATAAACATATTAGTCAAAGCATTTTCTTGCATCTAAGGGGCTGTAATTCTATTCTACTACTTTTACTAATATTGAAAAAAAAAACAGAACAAAAAAAAAACACGATATTTGCGATGCGATATTTGCCTTTGTTATACCTGCAAAATTAAGGTATTAAATACACAGTGATCTTATTCCTTAAGTCGATGAATCTTTGGAAATAAGGATATTTGTGTTTAGCAATATACATTAAGTGCGGAGGTGTCAAAAGTCGACTTTCCGAAGAGAATGTAATAGCAGAAGGAATGATGAGTTTTTATACCTTGAGGAGATCTTTGCCCATTAGAACTCTTAGTCCCTTTTCTGCGACGTCCAATTACAACTGGAAGTTGCTCTAGGTTCTAGAACCACTGTCCAAAACAAATCTATTGTTGGAACTAACGAGAAGTTCAACCTGAGCTCATATAAATATAATCCACGAAGGATAAATATGACTATCAAGAATGGTTTTTGTTGCAATTAACGCAACTTTTGGGCTGTCCTATTGTAGAATTTCTTCATATTTCGACTTAAGATGAGTTTGAGTTAGCTGGTTTGTATATGGGACACAGAGGAGCAGACGGCGTAGGTATGTTGGACGGACAGTAAGGAGCCCGCCGCCGCGCTGTCTGCTCTCTTCTCGCTACTCTTCGTTCAGAAAACGTTTACTTGCCTCAAAACTAGTTCTACCCCCTTCTTAACTTTCCTGGAATAAGACATGTCAGCAACATTTTCCGTTCTCTGCAACTTTCTATACTCTTATATATTCGTACTTACAGTTGCCGTCGACAACGATAAAATAAAAATACATTCTCTTGCACCCGTGCGCCTATGGTTGTTCAGAGATAGGCCTTAAGTTGCGCCGTCTAAAGGTGGCAGGACTAGAGTTTGTTTTGACCTGTAGTGAAATTGAATACAATTTTTATTACATAAGTTTCAGTCCACGGAGAAGACAATAAAACAGGAATGACTATTTATTACGTTTTTGTTGGAGTCGAATTGGATCTCAAACTATGGAAACATTAAAGCAGACCAAATCGGTTCTGAATGTTTTCTCACTAATCTTTCTTGTCAAACGTTGAATACCTTGGATTTGATTGTAAGTGATAGAAATAAAAATAAATGTATCATTAAGTAAAAATACTCAAAATAGCCTGGTTAAATAGTGACAGAGTATTCGTATATTTAATCCTTACTAACATCAATAAGTTATATGCAAACATCTGACAATAAATCATGATATAGTAGAAACAAATTAATCTTGTTCTGTCACTTACTAATTCAGATTTCTAAACGTTACGCTGTCTTAATATATATGATAGTTCGAAATCACCCAAAACAAGTGTTTCGGCAAAGTGTTCATCCATTTTTTCTAGTTGTCATATGGGTAGATGGTTGTGACGAATAATCCTTTATCGTCCTAAAGAGGAAACCAATAAAATCGGAGTGAGTAATAGATTATTTAGATTTAGATATCGCCTCTGGGGGTCACCAGATCATTGTGACATCATACTTATTTTTTATGTGTCCATATTTTTTAGCTTCCTTAAATTACGTCACAAGTAATTTATGTAATTCTCTTTTATGAAATATACTAATCTTAGCTAAAGAAACAGAAAGGCACTTTAGGAGAGTGTCATATCCTCAATGCTAAAACTATTTTTCTTTACAGACTTTTCATCAAACAATAAGTTACTCGTGTTTTAAAGGTTGTTTTTTTTTCCAATTTATTTCCCGTTGAATTCTAAATCGCACGTCGCAATGACATGAATGTGATCTTCCGATTTGATTAAATAAAAGTTTATAGAATTATAGAAGTGATACATAAGGCACCGAGAGGGTTCTTTATCTAAAATTATATCTCAACAATATCAGATACGACTCAGACAACTTTGTATTCATGACTTTAATAACATTTATAATATGATGAATGAGCCAGAGGGTGGGTCCCAGACTGACAAAAGGATTGACAGAAGACCGACAAGAGCTTCTTGAGACAGACCCGACTGAAGTAGGCGATGACAGAGAGAAGCACTGTGGGTCGTCTTGGATTGATGTTATCATCGTTCTACTGAATGCTCTCTTCACGGCGCCCACATGTCTGCCAAACTGACCCCAGTTTCTGAGCCTTCATTTCCCCTTCAATAGCCCCATATAAATCTTTTAAATGGGTTCATATAGCGGAAAATGGGTTTACATCATCCGTCACGGATCATTTGGATATGCGCTTAAACCTCGTTTAAACGCTGTATTTTCTTCCATTTATTAAAGCTTACTGAAAAGCTGAACGTAGAACGTTTTTAGTTTATAAAATTAATATTCCAAATACTCTGATTTAAACATATTTTTTATATTAGTAAATAATTACAACATTAGAACAATAAATTTTGAATGAAATTAAAAATGTTCTGCTACAACCCTTGAAGGGTTAAGGGTGCAATACTTTTTAAAGAAGTACTGTTACTATACCAACGGTTGTGCAAGGAGGTGATTTGGTCAGAATCACGCCCGACCGCCAGATTTTTACCCAATTAATGAGGCTGGGTGAACCCCAGGGGGGCTCCAGAACAGACAGGGTTGACTCACGGCTACAGTGTAACAGAAAACAATTTTTTCCCCAACCGGATTCGAAGCCGAGTCCTTGGGGTTAGTAGCATCGTAAAGTTTTGAATAATTACATAAATATTTATTTTATTAGTTACCGTTGTAAATCACATTTTTTTTTTTTTTTTTTTATGAAAAAATAAATTTAAGCGTATATACTCTTGAAACATCCCGGTTTTCAGGAGGATTTTGTTTCAAAATTAACGTTTAATGTATTCTTTTAGACATTTAATCCATTTCTCATGCGATCAACTACTTTTAAACTGACTATTGGTCATGGGGGTTAAAACTGAAAGATGCCCCCATACGATTTCGAAAGGACATACGAACGATCACAAAAATGATACAGAAACTATCTAGAGCGAGAAGTAAGAAGGCGGGGATGTCCTTGCTTTCGAAGGAAACAGGCGAAAGTGGTAGCAGACTGCCAGGCGTTGGCTCGGCTGATGAAACCACTTGCGTCAGCTCAGAGGAGATGTAATTACTCTAAATCACTCCCACTGTACCTACTGTAATGGCTGTTCGGTTTCAATGTCCATCCTTCCGAAGAAACAGTTATGCGATGACCTCTTCGCCGGACCATCACATTCTTCCGCCGGCATCATTTCCACTCGAGTGGTAGGGTGACCTCTATATCGAAACTGTACTTGAGGAAATATTGATTGAAAGAATATTGATGCTACCTCTCTCTATGATTGTAAAGCAGTTTTGTTGATTAGTTATCCATTGTGTTTGTGATTAGAATGTTACCCATGATTAGTTGTCCATTAAAATATGGCCTGAAAATAGCATTGAGAACTGAATGTTTGCTGATATATTTCCATTTGTTTTAAGTGAATAGAAATTCAATTTGCTTAGGGTGTGTATTAATATTAATTTTACAGAAGTTCGTATGGAGTGGGATAAATCACTCAATTGTAATTGAATAAAGTTTTGTTATTTCCAAATGGTTAATATCGAATAAAATGGTAATGGATCCCGCATTAAATAAGTAATGTCTCTTGTATTCTGAAACAATATATTTCGGAATAAGTAATTTATTTTTTAAACTAGACTTTTACCTTAAAGAAATTGATGAATTATGAAAAAAAAATTTAGATTTGGGTTTATAACTTAGGATACCGAATTCCAGTTTGCATAATTAGTTCAGAAGTTGACCGTTTCAACTGCTTGGTTGACCCTATTTCATGCGGATGGGATATTTCATTCGGCTTGTTAGAGGAAATTTTTGTTGTTTTTTCTTTGAAAGGTCTTGTCAACGTTCCATCCTTTTGCTAAAGATGTGGTGATGATTCTTAGCTCCTTATTCCTCACCTTCTTATTTCCAATCATTTTTAGTTTATGAAAACTGATTGTCAACCGTTTTTATGAACCTTTTCCCTGACCACTAAATGATTGGTGGCAGACTGCGACAAAAAAAGTCATACTTTATTCTAATTTTACAGGGAATTTTGACAGGAAGAAAATTAGTTGCAGACCGCTAGACGATCTGAGCCCTTTGTGTATAGAGCCTATGCCTCTAACCCCTGGCCTATCATATGTGAGTACAGATTAACTACTTTTACTAACATGCCCTGTTATTACAAGTCTACTTACAGTGCAGAATGGTAAAAAGTTGCTAAAACCATGCGGCATTAAGTGACTTGAATAAAAGATTTTTAATTCCAGAATTCTATTTCTAAATCTAATACCAAGTCATCCATCAGGACCTCAATATTCCATATGTTGCCGATTTGGCCAGAACCAGATACCGTTCCTTCCATAATAAACTTCTCAACC
>NW_027110944.1:262344-282558 GCF_000696795.3 Halyomorpha halys | reverse complement strand
TAGGGAGAATAAAAGTACTCGTTTAAGCAATCATAAACTATAAATAATCTGTGTAGGGAGATGAAATCCAGAATAATTGATATTAATTATTATTATTGGCGCGACAGATCGTGGAAGTCCAAGGCCTCACGCGATGTACTTTGGAAATATACATCGCGCGTTTCATCACGTGGTTTTCATTGGCTGGGTTCGTCACTCCCAGGCCTATTTTTTCAGAGTGACACCTATTGGCTAACGGGGGGAGGCTGAGAGTGAGTATTGTATAATTATATGCTTGAAAAAAATCCCGGATAGGGCCTGGGACTCGAACTCGCAACCTTTGTGTTAGCAGACAGGCACATTACCACGCTGCTAACGTCACCCCGATTGATATTAATAATTATGGTGAATTTGGGTAATTGCGTTCCTAAAAATTCAATATGTGATTTTCAAACCTTATTTGCAAGTCAGTAGTTTTAATTATAACCACCTTATTTTCCTCGTAATTTACAGGATCTGATGTGGATCACACTTTGATGAGAGGTTTTCCTGTTACCTTGACTGTTACTTGATTTATTTTTGTTTTAAATAACCTCTCTGTTTTACATTTTTATTTTAATTGGAGCAAAAGTGTAGATGGCCTTTAGTTTCCATACTGTTCCCAAAGATTATATGGAAAAAGGCGGAAATAAGAATTGGTAAAAAAAAAATTTATATGAATTAATAACATTTTAGCTTTTTTTTTCTAATTAAAAAGTTCACTTCATATTTTATATTTGACTTTAAGATAGTACTTTTTAAAGTACTTAACTAAAGTTTCTAATTTGATCAGTCACATATAACTGTCGGAAAAAACCAACAAAACGATGGCGACCATGATAGTATAGACCAATTGATAGTATTTATCAAGGGCTCAACAAACTTTCAAGTTGTTCGGATGTGTACACGCTTAACTGCAAAACAAAACACAAGAGTGCTTCCCACTCGTTAACCAACTAGAGAGGCTAATCACACGAATAAGTTAAGTTAGTTTACTGTAGGGCGTGCTAAGTCCTCGTCATTGTTATCAGAAGTTAAAGAGCACCTCAGAAAACAAATTGGTTCTCGCACTACTTTCACTTACAGCACTAGAAGACGAAAATTGTGAAAAATAAATTTTCATTTTGTTGCTGCTTCGGGTGAGACCGGACACCCTTGTCTGCCTCCGATTTTACAGTCTCTAAACCATTTATACATTTTTCTCATTTAGTTCATTAACAAATTATTTTATAGTTCATATTTTTACTTTTTTAATATTTCAAGTATAATCATCATTAATGTTACTTTATAAGACAAGTTTTTGAAAATTCGGCTTTTAAGCCTCGTTAAACTATTAAATGAGGATGATACTTAGCTGGTGTTAAAGGTCACTTGATGTTACATTGGTATACCGAGTTTAATCAAAATCGCTCCGGTAATTTCTGATAAAATCGAAAAAATGTGAAAAATCACTTCCATGTATTCCATATATAGAAGATATAGTAATAACATCATGGCTTCACATTCAACTGGTCAATACTAGTTCATACTAATTTTAAAATGAAAGATTAAAAAGAAAATATTCATTTTTTAAATTAGTTTTATTTAAAGTAAGATTTTATATAAAATAATAGATGAATCATAAGCTAAGAAAAAAAAATTGTGGCAAGTATTGTGTTTAAATTCATTATGTTTTTGGTATATTTTTCTTTTTTTGTTCGTGATTGTTTTCTTTCTTTCCATTCCTGAGCCAGGGAATTAATTAATTTCTAGAAGTCTCTTATCAGATCGGTTAGGCCAACAATGCGCCACGATGCTGGGAAATACGTTTCTTCAACAAGCAACAATAGCAATGTCCTTCCATTGTGAGAATTGGCTGCCAGTATTATAATTCTTCTCCCTCTTATCCCCTTTATCTCGATGCAAAATCGAATAAGAGACTTAACAACTCCTTCACCTCAGCCGCTTCCATTGTTTGAGCCTTATCGAGATCATCGGCTGTACCTTGATAAATGAACCAACTTCTTTACTGTACAATTGTTTCGCCGTAACGATTCCTTCACCCGCTATCCAGTGGCATTGAGCCCATAAAATGGAAGAATAAGTAAATGAATTAGACAGTCTCAGAGATAAACAGGCTCCTTTCTCACCATGTTTGACAAAAATAAAAGGTTTTATAATACAGATAATTTGATTTGATTCCTTCAAAGTATGTGCGATTAAAAATTATAAAGGTATAATTTAGGGATACATATGTGTACATCCAATGTAGCTCGAAGCAATCCTTTAGGACGCCTCTACACGAAAATGAATGTCACTATAGTTAGCAAGAGATCACGAACCGGGAGGCAAAAAACCGGATGGATAGACAGAATCAACAAAGATGCGAAAGAGCAGCTTGCAACTCTAGATCAGCAATCTGGAAAGCAGTGGTCCAAAACAAGCAGGCTAAACAAGAAGGCTGGGTGGGCGTTGATGACCTTAGGGTTTTACACCCAAAAACCCCAACCAACAAGAAGGCTGGTTCGGGCGCCAAAGATCTACAAGGCCTATTGATCCAAAAAAATCCCCAAAATTATTATTATTGATTAATATTCAATAACAACTGAAATATATAAAAACCAAAATTCGACTTAAACCATTTTCAATTAATCATTAATCAAACAAATGTGAAATAAGTGTCATAATTAATATCTTATTTATTTTTATTAATCAATTGCCAGTACGTCTACAACCCATCAATGGTCTAGGATTCATTGTAAGGGAATGCTGTTTCTTGAACACCGGTTTTACAAGGAGGTGATTTGTCTCAACCGCCGGGTTTCTTTCCTCCAATTTAGCGTACCCACTGGGTCTGCCCCTGTAAGGGACCCGAACCCACAAGGCTGTTCCACGAATAAATAACTAGCCGCTACAGTCGGATTTGAACCCGGGCCCGTAAATAAACAGCGCCTTATTCACTGAGCTGCCCCACTTACTTATGAATCAATTACATAAATTAATCTTACTCTAATGATCAATTGTTCCCAACAAATCTGCAATGGGTAGCATGTCAGACAATGCAAATTTATGACGTTGCGTTCTTTGATATCTAAGATAGCACTATCAATACCAGACTCATTTTTTTTATTCTCGGAAAGGAAATCTCTTGGAAGCCTTCGCCTGAAAAAATACTCTTATTAGAACGTCTGTACGACGCGTCCCGGAGCATTGTGATCGTTTTGGGTGACGTCATAATGACATTGAGATATTACATATTTGAACTATAGTGTGTTCTTGTGGGATATAGTATTACCAAGCTCTCCAAAACGCTCAATGTAGTAATTCAATTCGCCGGTTAAGAATTGTGTAAAGCCAAGTGGAGAGTAAATAAAATATATTTAAATTACATTTTTTTAAATTTATTTATTGTTACTTACAACTGTACATTATAATACATTTAGTAAATTTTATCTCAGTTAAAATGGAGTGTTACAGACATGTAGAGAAACTACCCATTGGTAGCACTCTAATGACGTTTAATATTAGCAGGTGTCGTAGCCATCTTCTATTCAGGCGTCTCAGAGGATTGTCAGGAATGGAAGAGGAAGCAAATTTAGAAACTAGTGGGTTTGGGTGGTTAGGGAGTTAAATTAAAAAATAAATTTTAACTCTAAGATTATCAATCAATGGCAAAATCTAAAATTACCCAAAACTTTAGATCGGATTTCCCAACTTGCCGGAGGTACGTATATTTGCTTTTTTTCTAAACTTTTTGAAAAGTAGCAGAACTTAAATTTCTCATGTTTTCTGATTTTTAAACTATTAAGGAGGGATGGGATGAGGGGGATATTAATTTTCCAACAATTTTGAACGGATTTCGCAACTATTCTAAAATATTTTAATTTTCCCTACTATAATACTAAACATGTTTTCATACTTCTTTCGGTGAGATATATCTGCCTAACATTTGAATGCCAGGTTGAGTTCAAGGTGATATCAAATCTCTACCTGTCGGG
The DNA here is from genome assembly GCF_000696795.3 of Halyomorpha halys. Classification (NCBI taxonomy): domain Eukaryota; kingdom Metazoa; phylum Arthropoda; class Insecta; order Hemiptera; family Pentatomidae; genus Halyomorpha; species Halyomorpha halys. The sequence goes on along the minus strand of NW_027110944.1, from coordinate 278,563 downwards.
TCTAGAAATATCATAATTTGTTTTGAAAAAAAACGAAAATAAATAATAAGGTATCTTATTTTATTTTCAGGAGAAACTTAAGGGAGCGATAGAAAAGTTCTGAAAAAATATAAGGAGTTAATTATTTAACATCATTTGAACTAAAATAAAAAAATATATATTAATAATAATATAAATCGAGCTCCAATGCAATTATAGGCATTTTGAATTTATTCATTCCACAACTTCACATTATCTCATTCACTCAGTAATCTCAGAAGAAAATCTTTATAGATATTACTAAATTTAAATAAATTCAAAATTGTATTAAATCCCCTTTGACGCAATCTTACCATGATTCTGCTTTTTATCAATGACTGTAGATTGTTGTTTTCATATTGTTACCTAAAATGAAATACGTCACTTCATTTTTTTCATCAGTTGTTGAGTGTGTCCATTGAAAAATATATATATCTTTTATGATTATATATGATCTGTTTTCAATTTTTTTTTTCTAAATCATCAAGATTATGAATAGTCTGATGAAACATTTAAAATACTTTTGCAGTCCTGTTACGAATACGATTTCCTGCCTTCTATCCGTTTCAAGCCAAACCCCTAATTGAATCTCGACTCAAACAGTGGAATAAGGTCAATGAAAAGAAATCCACCCTTCCATATCACTTTCACCTTGCAGCTCAGTGCTTATTAGTAGACCAAATTATTTTCAATAATTCATGAAGTTTTCTAAGAAATTTACAAAGACTGTAATATATTATAATCGGTCGATTTTTTCTTTTTAGATATTCTTAATGGATCCTCAGTGTACAAAAATCACATTTCGTGCTGTATTTTAAATGCAGTTTTCTGGTTTCGGTTCACAAAACCACTGAATCTGCTACTTTTGGTTTGTTCTAGTTGATCACTCACCTAATTACAAAAAAAAAAATTTAAATCCTTTAATTCTTTAAAGGAAAGTATGTGATCCGAAATAAGCATTCCATTCATAATTACCGTATATTTTTTCTTAATTGAAGAAATGTATTTTTCAAGGCTTTATTATTTAAGATTTTTTATGCAAAAAAGTTGTCATAAAACATCAGTCATTTTTCTAAACAACTATACTGAATTTGATTAAAATCCATAGAATTTTTCTAATAAAATGAGAAATTAAAAATCGTAAGAAACAAATCAGAAACATAAATATAGAAGTTCTTATTTAAAACTCTGGAATAATGCTCTTTTAATGTGAAATTAATAAGTACCTTCTTCGTTCAGTACGTTAGTAAAAAGACTCGATCTCCAAAATGAAACATGGTGAGCGTACAGTCACCAAAAACCATAAGTCGTTTTCTTAAGGCCATCTTTTCTGTTACCAAGGTTGGAATATTTTTTTATTTAAATAGCTACTCATTTATCCTTACAAATTTGTAAAGAATGAGAATGATTCCACCATGTATTTTCTCTTAAAGCGTACTACTTTTACGAAGAATAGACAATAACCCGTCATATTTTTCATTAGTTAAGTTTATACATATGTATGTAGCCTGACTATTCTAACAAAGTTTAGATTTAGTTTTATGTTTCTGGTTAGTTTTAATGCATTTTTATTTTTAATTGCAGATGCATCAAGAGCGAAGGGCACTGGCTGGTCTCGTGGTTGCCTCCACCCTTCTCTCGTGCCTTGTCGCTGTCCCAACGTCTCGATCCATCATGGGTCACCCCCTCAACAAAAGATCGTTCTTCGACCTTCAATGCAAAGGGGTGTATGACAAAAGCATATTCGCTAGACTGGATCGCATCTGTGAAGACTGCTACAACTTGTTTCGGGAACCTCAATTACATTCGCTTTGTCGGTGAGTTAAAAAAAAAATACTGAACTCTTGAATTATTATAACTAAAAACCTCTATAAATAAATTTAAAAGAAGTAGTAATATTCTATCTATCTATATTTTGTCAAGACATTTCAGGAAGATATGCAAAAATTAGTGATTTTTTACACCTTTGAACGTGTATTAACATTTATTTTATGCAAAATTGAGGTTCATATTACACCAAGTACTGATATCCATAAGCGCCCCTTCTCTGTAAACGTTTCTTGAATCAAAAATTGAAGGTTTCACTCTTTCATTCATAGATTTTTCTAAGCAAACCGTCTCATATTTACCTTGATGTTTCATCAAAACAACTAAGATTATCGTTTTATTAATCTAAGAAAAAAAAATAAAACCCCATTTATGCCACTGATACCTTATCGAATGATAGTTTTCTTTTTGAAAGCATTTATTCATCTTTTTTATTATTTTTTTTTCATATCTAATACAAACCTGTTATAGCAATTCAGATAAATTAGACCACTCAACACACCGCACCATTAAAGAATAAATGATGTATGTGCAAGTGCTTCGTAAAATGAGTTGATGTAAGTATAATATTCTTAAAAGTCCCAGACAAGATTCTTCCCTTTTGTGCTAGATGGCGAATATATACTTGCCGCACATGAATACTTCCTCTGGTGCTTGTGGTTTTGCGAAAAAAAAAATCTAAAAAAATAATAAATGGTAAAATACACATATTTACTTAAAATATAAATATTTTAGCTCTCAGCACAATTTCTACCTCGTGCAAGATATTATTCTAAGAACTTAAGTTCATATTCTCAACAATTCCTAACTTTACACTAACGTTAATTGTTTTTCCAAACGAGCGATATGTGTCCACAAAAGTAATTTAAAAATATTAAAAAAAAAAAAAAAATTATGACTTTGGTTCAGTGGCGTATCTGGGATAGAGAAGAAATAGGCCCCGGGCCCCAATTGAACTTTATTGAAGAAAAAAAATGCGTACATTTATTTTAATCAGACTAGAAAGTTATTTTTATAAATTCAAAATTTCCATTTTTTTTTTTTTTTAAGGTACGGTACTGGGTCAGTTAAGTTTTATTTTGTGGTGGTCTCATGAAATTAACCTTGATACTCCCCACTCACTAAAGTTCAGGATGACTTAAGATAGTGATCGAGGTTTGGCATGGTATCAGTAACTGGACTAATAGTTAATGTATTCAAAACCATTTATATTTTATGAAATGACAATTTAAAATCAAACTAAATTATCTTAAAGAATAGTTAATCATTACTAATTAATTCACTTAATACTTTCTTAAATATGTTTTACACTTTAAATTTTTAATCATAGTAAGCAGCAGGTTGGAACAGGTAATCAAAATGTGTTTGTAAAAATTTTAAATTCATTGATCCTTTCCCTTATTGCCTCAGTTGTTTACCTTAATATATTTTGTTTCCATTACTTCAAATACTTTTTCTGCATTGTAAGCTAAGGTAAGAATTCATTAGGTGATATGATTGTCGTAAAAAATGGCTTTAGCAAGATTGCTCTAAATTCCCTCTGTCTATGATCTGTTTAATTGTGAAGTATGAATATCAAAATAACATAATATAAAATATGAAAATATGGCATGTCTTTTTAGTTTAATTTTTGAAAAGGGAATATTAAAACGTATGTGATCATATACTTTTAATGTAATTGTTCTAAATAATTTTTAGGCCTTGATCTTTATCTTAATTCTTCTTTTACAATTATTATGAATATACTGTACATAAATATCTTTCATGCCTCATTGTGTTATATACTATAATATTTGATTTTGACTAGAGATCCTTAGTGAATTATTTTTACTTGCACCAATTAACAATTAGCACAAGTCTTAGAAGCACATTATTTTTATTACTAACACAAAAGGAACAGCTCAATTCTAAACACCAAGAATTTTCAGAATATATACTTTTCTCATTTTTAGGAAGAACTGTTTTACAACCGACTACTTCAAAGGATGTTTAGATGTTCTTCTTCTACAAGATGAAATGGAAAACATACAAACTTGGATAAAACAATTACATGGGGCTGAACCTGAGGTTTAGGTACTTTTTGTTTAGTTTTTTTTTTGTTTATTTATTTATTTTATCATTAATTTTATTTATTATTTTAATTTAAGTTTTTTTAAATTTCAACTAAAAAATGCCACCCACCAATATTTTGTTTGTATACCATTCACAATAATATTACAAGCATTTTTAATTTTTTTTTTGAAGTTATTAATTTTTTTTAACTTCAATTTACTACTGAGCAGAGTTAACTTTAAAGAATTAAAAATATATATCAATTGTATTTTTATTACTTTTAATATATTTTTAAAACAAAGAGGGGAAAAAAACAGCCCATTTTTTGTTTTTTTATATATAATTTTTTTTTTTTTTACTTTTTTTTCCATTTCTGTATTTTGATTTTTGAGACAGACATGGACAGAAAATAAATAAAGCTTATACTACAAATTGGTATTGATTAATGGTCTTAATGGTATATTTTTCATCTGTTTTAGGAATAACAATTAGGCAATCGGTAAAAGTTGTCATTATATTAGCAAATTAAAATTATTAAATTCCTTATAAATTTACTAATTGTTATTTCAACTTTTGCAGGTCTAAATGTTTTGGAAATAAGTATTTCAAAGGATGTCTGGAGGTCCTGCTCCTGGGAGAAGAGGAGGAAAAAATCTTGCGCATGGTCGAGTTTTTAGGATGAAAACCTCCAAAATTCAACATAAAAACCTAAAAGCTTGACACTCACCATATATTCTAGTCTTTAAAATAAAAAAAAAATACATTGATCAACCCGTACAAGTTTCTGGAATTTTTATTAATTTATTTATTCTTAGAATTAAGATTAATATTTAATTTAATTATTTAATAATTTAATACCATAAATGTATAAAATATAGCCAAGTGTATAGTATTTTTTATTAAATGAGAAATAGTATAAATGAAAGATGTGGGTTTCAAACACTCATCATTGTAGTCAAAACATGACTAGATAGTATTCATATTAACTTAACATGACTTATGTATTTTTTAAAAATTAATAAATGAAATATAATGCAAAGTTACCCTATAGACACTTAGAATTTAGATTTTACGTTTCATTAGGTCTTCATTTCCTAATATCAAGATAATTCTAAAACTAATTCTCTATCTAAGTGCCGTAAATGCACAAAAACTATTGATTTAATATTTAATTTTTAATGTTATATCTGACATTATGTATACGACATAAGCAATGGATAATATTCTGGCGCAATTGAAAGTCAAATTTTAAATACTCAGTGTTTTTTTTGTTTTTTGTTTTTGTATAACAATATATTTATTTTTAATTTAACTATCAAATTTTTAATAAGCAAATTCCAATACACTTTTTATTATATGTTGTTACTTTTTATTTCACTACACATAATTCATTCATAAAAACAAGATCATAAGAATTTGATTAATTCTATGCTAAAAAAGATAGAAAAAAATCCTTTTCTTAATGAACTGACACAATCAACCTCCAAATGCCCTCATAAAAAAGTACAAATATTTAAAAAAAGAATTTATTTTTTAAGTTAAAAATGTGTTGTTTTTTATTATATATGTGCATAAATGCTCCATACATATTTACATATTATGGAAGTTTTTAAACCATACACTATGATTAAATAAGTTTTTATTTGCAGAATAACAGTTAAATAAATGCAAATAATATCAAAATAAATTGATGAATCATTATTTCATAATGGCAACTACCAGTTAAATTGATCATCAGTTTAGTTTTGCCATTTTAAATCAAACATATCAAATTAAGTATAGTTAAAAGAAACAAAGTTAAGAATTTTAACTATATTTCTAGCACTCTTAACTATCCTCATCTTCTCCTGTACATCTGTTGTGCCTTTATATTTAATGATTTCTTCAGATACTTTAAATTATATGAACTTCATTCAAGATACTACTGTGTTTAAGCTATATATACAATCATTTTTGAAGTATTCTAATCACTTATAAATTCACAAAATACATTACTGTAAAACATAGAAGTCATTTAAAAAAGTTATAAATTTGTAGGAAGGTCTATAATTTAAATATATCAGCTTATTTTGCAAATGAATGAAGAAAAGAAACAATATAAATGTGCATTAATTTTTAGCAATTTTGGCTTTTTATTGGTATTCTTCATTGGAAACGGAAGAATTAATTTATTATAAACCATTTTTTATATTAAAACACAAACAAAGTAAATTACTTTTTACATTAATTCTTGATAAATAACTAAAAACAAAATCAATCTGTGTAGTACTATCATGGGTTTGTATGTGAACGCATACATAGTTAGTACTACATTCTTAATTGGTTTATACCATAATTTACTCTTACTGAAGTTACAAAATTAAATTTTATTTTATTTTTGGGCATATTTATTTGTATATTATATTTTTAAATACAATAGAAATGAAAGTTCTCTTCAACGGAAAAAATAAAAATTAGATATAATTTATATACATTTTAAAATGTTCTGTTATAAAATAAATTGGCTCAGATAAATTAAAAGTCATCATAATGTAACAGATCTATTTTGGATCACCATGTAGTTGTTGAATATTAGAGGAAAAAAATATAGAAAAAATTGAGAGAGAGAGAACATTTGGAATCTTCTATTATTAATAAATTTAATTTTCTAAAATTAATGACCTAAATTTGCCACATATGCAGTTTGGTTTCTTCTAAATGTGTTTATAATTTATCTTTTAGCATTTTTATATTATATCTTGGAAAATTTATGAGACCATAAGATGCTTTTCTAACAATAGAAAAAAAATATTTCTTTTATATTGAGGGGTAAAATAGAAAGTATTTTTATTGATATTAGGGACGGCAAACCTTCTTTGGTTTTTTTGTTTATCTTAGTCATACATTTTTTCCTTATTAAAGAAATGCATGTTGACCACTGGATAACTAATAATTGGTGCTTAGTGAACACAGCCTGCATTCTTTGATTTAGATAAAAAAAATTGAGTATGGTAGTATATTATTCCTAATTGACTAAAGAAATTCCGTTGAAACATCTGATTCTCCAAAAATTAAAAAAATAACTTATTTCACAATTATTTTTTTGTTAAGAGATAAGTTATTAATCTTACATTACTTTGATGTAATGTATGAATATGAATTATTAGCAAATTAGTATTACGTACATTTTTTTACTTAAAACTGTGATTCAATGTATTTTAGTCCAAAATAGTTTGGATACAACCACTTTGATGATATTTTTAAATAATTTATTACTTTCTGGAATAAACATACTTGGTATCATGTATGAATATTTGAGTTTAATTGGTACCATGAAAGCCCAGAATGTAATTTTTTTCTTCATATTAAATTTATTTCATGCACTAAGTGCCTGTAGTATATTGATATTTTAAACAATAATATTTTTAAAACAAATATCTAAAATATTTTAATAATTAATATCTTGTTTGCAAAGTGAATTCTCCATACCTAATTAAAGGATTTATAGATATTAAATCAAAAGAAGTTTGATTCACTGCATTTATTAAAATTGTCTAGTAAATATTAAAAAATAAAAAATAAATCTCGAGATATGTTTCTCTCCAGTGCAACTATGGAACTCATTACATTTTATCTTTAGGTTTAATGAACATTTATTTAATTTTTAAAATTATTATTTTTAAATGTTAATAGTAGTTAATAAACATACATCAACAAATTATAACAAATAGATTTTAGTATGATACCAATGCTCTATTTTTCAAAATTTAGCTTTAAAGATACATTTCTGATAAATGATAACTATTGGCTGTCTATAGTTTTCAAATATACAATGACCTCTATCTATGATTAAAAATTAAACTTCGAATTTGTCTTCAATTATATAACTAATGTATATAAAGCTCTCTATTTTCATTGAGGCATTTCTTACGATACATGATTAACCCGTAATCTCCCACTAAAAATAATTCAAAAACTCTCAGACTTCCTGTTTTCATATACAAAGTCTAAAAATTGTTTTATACTCTAATATAATAATATCCTGATCCCGTTATTTAAACTTAAACAAAGCAATTATTGAATTATTTGATCTTTCAGTTTTATCCTTTTTGAATTATTTTACATTTTATGAATTGAATGAATCTAAAACTTTCTTAAAATGAGATTCAATATTATTCATGACTGGTTTATGGGTTTGATATAGTAATCAACATCACATTAATTTCTTTTGTTTTCTTTCTTTTTTTTTTATATCTATACATATTGCATATATTTTTTTTTCAATTAAACATGTTTAGATGTTTCTTCATTTGCATCAGTAAATGATATATACATCTGTTATTATATATATAATAGAACGAAGTAATCATTGGTTTTGGAAAACATCCATCAATAAAAATATGACAAAAGAAAAGTCCTGTGATTGCAGAGCAGAAGATGATGGAGCCACAACTTCGCTTAGTGATTAGCTGTACTTATGTTGTGCCAGCATGCTGAGAACTTCAATTCTTAAAAATGCTAAAAAAAATTTCTTGAACACTTATTACCAATAAACAGAAATAATTTAAACCATATCATACAATAAATGTTTATCACATTAGTAACAAATATAAATGAACCTGAATACTGTATCATAAAACATTCACAACAAAAGTAAACACAATACATGTTAAGTATACTATAAAAGGCATCAACTAATGACCAACTTTATTGATCATTTTGTATTGCTGTAGAAATAATATTTTTTTAAAAATAATTAAATAAACAAATTATCAAATATTACATTAGGTGATCAGGAAATATGTTATTGTGATTATTTTTAAATCATTGCAAATAATAATGATGGGAAGAATTATTACTGTAATAAAATAAAAATTATCTAGAAATATGTATATTTAATAAATAACACAATATCAACATTATTGCATCATTACATCATAACAAAGGTAGTTTTAATTTACTTGTTCAATTTTTATGTTGGTTTCTGTTGATGGTTTGATTGCTGGTGATCCTGTTTGAATTATTGGAATCTCTCTTTCTGTTCTGGTATCCTGGGGTAGCTATAGAAATAAATATTTATTATTTTCTTGTAAATTACAGACAATAATCAAAGCTGCTTTAAATTTTAAAAAATACATAAATTGATATGCTAGAATGTTATTAAAAAATAAGATGGATCCGTTCCACAAAAGGCAATAAAGGCTAGGAAATAAGGTACATGTCTGAATCTCAACCTTCTGTTACTTTAGGGATGAATTGAATATCCATTTACTATAATTAAATTTTTTTTTTTTTTAAATGAAAAACAATTATATTCTGAGATCCCAAGAATAATGACTATGCATATTTTGAGCACCAATTGTAATTATAATGATGATTACAATGATTTAAGGATAATAACTAATAATGACTTAACTAATAACTTATAATGATTTAAGGTAATAACTAAATAATAAAATTGTAATATAAAAACTAAAATATGAAATGAATGAAAATACTGAAATTCCAAAATTGATATTTATTAATATTCAATAGCATAAAATAATAATAAAACTTTTCCTCTTCTTCTTAGTTTAATTATCAAATCCAATTATAGTTTATATTTATTCATTTTCCATTACAATGCGAAATTGTTAATTATTTCAAACAAATCCAGAATATAGTATTTAGAGAAAGTTATTTTGAAAATTGAGCATTTAAATCCTGTCGAATTATTTCAATTAGAATAATCCCTAAGTGATATAAATACCACTGAATATTACAGTAATAGGCCGAGTTTAATCTATGCGTTTAGGAGAAAATCCTGAGTGTAAAATCGATTACATAAAGTGAAACTTCCGGCAAGTCAATGTGAACGAAAAAGATACTATAGCAAACCAGGCATGCACATGCCTAAGTATGCAATTTCAGTTTCCTACGACTTTACGTTTTCGAACAGGATTGTTCACTCTCACGCAGACAAAAAAAACTGAGTAAAGCCTCGTAGAAACTCCCAATGCGATCGGATGTTGTGGACAATATTGTCAGCACACTATTCCGAAACAGGTGACTACGGTATTCCAAGTCAGGCTTTCGAAAAACGACCGGATCGTTTCATCGAGCATTCATGGAGGCTCATTCCCGAAACCTTGAAAGAGACAGCGCCATGTACTTATTCCAAAGGGTAAGGGAAAATTGGAAAATCTGTCAACCTATTGTCCAAATTGTTAGTTGGATGTTGTAGGTAAGGCATTTGAAAAATCCTTTCCTTCAGGCTACATGAGTTCAATAAAGGATTTTGGAAAGAGCGATTCACGGTAGATGCTATTGGGTTATCAATCGAGACTGCCCGTACAGCTATTCCAGGAGTAAGTTAGAGGAGAAGTGTTATGCAGGAAGCATCACCATAGATGTCAAAAATGCTTTCAACACAACAAGATGGACCTGCATATTTCCTCAGGACTATGGCAATGGACTATCTTATTATAGTTATCACGGGATAGACTTCTGTTTTATCCTTCAGACATTGGCCCAAGGAGATATAAAGTGACTGGTCGTATCACACAGGGCTCCGTTCTAGGGTCTCTTCTGTGGAATGTCATGTACGACGGAGTTTTTATGTTGACGATTCCGGAGGGAGCTATAGTTGTAATGTTTGTAGATGATGTAGTGGTGGTGGTGGTGGTGAAGTACGTTGAAGAAGTAACCCTCATTGCCAACCGGGCTGTTGTTGCAATCCGAGGATGGCTCGGTGAGTCTGCATCACAAGACTGAAGCACTCCTTGTTACCTGCTGGAAGCAAACCGAGACCATCACGGCCAATGTACATAGGTACAAGATTCGTTCTCAGTCGTGTTTAAAATACATAGGAGTCATAATTGATGCACGTCTCTGGTTAAATGTTACCACGGTAAATCAGCGCAAAATCTGTTGAAGTAGCGCCTTTATTGTCACGCCTTATGCCGAACATTAGGGGTCCCAGAGAAAGTCGCAGACAGCTTCTTGCTACTGATGTCCCTTTAATTATGTTATATGAAGCTATAATTTGGAAAGATGCGATTCTAAGGAAACCATGCAGGAGACAGATGGTTACCGTTTATCGCAGTATTTCTTCAAGGACCGTGAGTGCGTTACATTTCCAGTAGCAGAATAAATAATTATCTGCTACTGCCTGAATCGAACCCGAGTCATAGGAGTTAGTAGCACAGCGCTTTACTCACTGAGCTACCCCACTACCTCTATTATAACCACATTAGATTAGTAAAATTGTGAGCTAACCTAGAAATAATTGTAATATAATGTCTGTCAATGGATTTTTATATAAAAATGTTTGAAAATGAATTTGGTAAAAAGTTTAACACCTAGGTGTGCTTTGGCCAGTATATTTCTAGAAATTACCACTATATAAGTATTTAGCCAAAAAGTCCTATTATAAGTAGCTAACAATGTAAATTAGTGAAATTTAAAGGATCCAATTGCCAAAATTTCGTCATATAACAATTATATGCAGTATAAATATCATCTTGTATTTATTATATTGAAATAAAACCTGTTTCTATCAGACTACTGTCCTTTACAAGTCACAATGAGATTTGAGATTTGTAACAACTTTTTGAATAAAATGCAAAATAAATATTTAGGTTTTATGTGTTACATTATTCTGTGAGATTAGGTTAATGTTTTGAAGAAAAATTGAGCTCAAAATCCTGGAAAATGATTGAGTCAATGTAATCCGTCTATCCGTTTGTAGATATTTAACAATGATTATTGGAGGGTGCACCTCTAAGAATAATTTAATTTTTAAAACCTAGTCTATTACCTACATACAAAATGATGTAATAAATTATATAGCCATTGTAATTAAAAAACCGTTCGGTGTAAATTTATGTTGAAAAAAAGTTACTTTAAGGATTAAAGATAGTCACCGAATCGAAGATATTGAAGGGATTCTAATAAAATAAAATAAAAATGTTCTAATAATATGGTAATTTTAACATCATACTATGTGTTTTCTTCCAAGTATTGATCAGACATAAAGGAATTGATTAATTTTTTTTTTACATTACCCGAATTATTTCTATGAAAGGTTTTGAGATGTGATAAGCTTCACATGCATTATGATTAGTTGGAACAATTGCGTAAGGCCAGAGAATGTTCGGTTATCGGCTTAAGTGAACCTGAAAGATCCCCACAACATCTCATGTATGTGTTGTGTCTATATATATAGATTTACAAAATTCCTATATTACTTTTCAAGTTTAACTTCTTGATGTAGCTCTGGCCTTTGATAAAGTCTGGTACCAGAGACTTCTCTTTAAATTTAAATAATTTGCCTTATTACCTCACTCTTTGCTCTTTTCTTTCTGACAGGTTTTTCGCTGTACATCAAGGTTCAGAAACCTTTTTTATTCAACCAATTAAGGCTGGATTACCTCAAGATTCGATTCTGGCACCACTTTTATACACAAAATGCATATATGATTTCGCATTCGACGTTAACAATCTCCCAGAAACCTACTAAAATACAGCTATCTTTAGTACACATACTGACACTTCAATATTACATAATGAAAATTAAGGACTGGCTTGAACTTCGTAAATTCGAACTAAATAATGAAAAATCCTAACACAATATACTACTCAATATACACAAACAATAAGTCGGTTTTGCAGACCAATTTTGCTAAGTAAAATGCTAAGGATTGGCACTCGATATAAGGATAACATGGAGTCCTCAAGTTAATGAGACTTGGCTTAAATTAGATAAGCATCTAAAACTCCTGTCCTCTCTATTTCATCGACGATCTGTACTGAATGTAAGATAGCGACTCCATATATACACCTATGGTTCGCAAATCTATGGGGCAGCCAGAAACACTAACATTAATAATATACAAATATTTTTTACCAAAAAACCCCGCGAAAGATAACACGATTTCCATGTTACGACGGAAATCAGTTTATAAGATAATAAAACATCATACAAGATATTTCTCAGCAATCACCACCACTAAGGGTTCCAGCCGTGGGCGGCGCTGGAAGGAGAAAAAAAATATTTGTCTTTAAAACTTATTTCTATAAAAATTGAATACAACAGGGGCCTTTATTATTTAAGACTAAAAAGGAACTGGGTGAGAGATCTCGCCAGCTGAATAATGAAAAGAATTAAAGTCAACGGTTCTCCATCATACAACTCATACCAGTGTTATCCTTTTGTAACTTATTACAGTCGTTCAATCTGAAGATAGGTTTGAATTTATAAATAAAGTTAAAAAACAAAAAACGTTTGACTTAAATATAAATAATTTAAAACGACCCACCTGCATAGCTACTAATTGTAACTAGAAATTGTATAATTTCTTAATAAGTTAACAGGACCAGCTTGTTAATTGGTATTCAGTTGTTTTATTTAAATGATGACCTTGACTGTTAAAACTATGTTTGCTATTTCGAACGTAAATAACATGTAATAATAAAAACGATGATAGTAATTAGTGTTTTCTTTTCAGCAGTGTCTTGCACCTCCGGATCCTTTCTAGTACAAAGATTTAAAAAAAAAAATTTTTTTTTAAAATTATAGATAACATTAAAGGGAAATTGCATCCCAAAAAATGACATAAAAAATAGTATCACTGTTAGTTTAAATTAGCAATAGCAATTAATTTGTCACTATTTGAATAAATGCTAAAAAAAAAAAATTATAATAATACAATATTGTGTTGTAAATTAAAGATACTTCATTGAAGATTTCGTCTCAGCTCAATTTCTTATTTCCAACCAAATAGCTGAATTAACAATATTTTTAATAGTTTTGATGACTCAGATGTGATATAACCGTTTAAAAAGAAACTCCTTTACTTCGTGATAATATAATAACGAAACTTTTAATTAAAAACAGATAAAATAAAACAAAAACTTGGTTAGTTTTGGAAAGTAACGCATTTAGTTTTAAAGAGATGCTCAGCTAATTGGATCGGGAATTACAAATAGAGACAATAGAGGATTACATCAAAAAAATGTTCATGAAGTTCCACTCCCAGTTACCTACAGTTAAAGGAGCAGTGACCTACAACTTGGGAAACCCAACCTCAACCCGAAGACAAGCCCAGGCTGCTGCAGGATCCTGTTATAAATTCTATATTTATCATTTCTGTTATTGTCACTCTAAAATTTTATTTTATCATAATTTCTTTTCTTTTTTTCTCTTCATGTTTTTCTTAAATTCACTTTCATTTTTTTTTCTTTTTCCATTAGAAGTCAATTATTTATTTTGTTAAATCCATTAATGTCATTTTTTTTGTTGTTAACGCTAAAAATAAAAACCTTTATTAAGAATTATTATTTTAATCTATTTATTTCACCTTATTGTTTTTTATTTATAATGCTGGATATTGTTAGGGGTGTCTTTTGTATGAGACTATACTTCCCCCCATAATCAATTGTTAAAAAAAAAAAATGTACCTCTTACATTAACCATGTAAGACCCACCAGGCCTATCTGATATTATATAAATAAATAATAAAAAAGAAAGTTTCTACCAGCCTCATTGATTTTTTTTTCCCCAAACTTCTGGTTACTTTTTTTTCTTTTTGTCATTCAAACTACTGAGTTTTTCACATGTAATTTCGTTGTCATTGGCTTGAATCACTTGATTAAAAAACTTTATAAAATAAATAATATTTTATCCAAAGAATCCTTAGTTTGCTACATTTTTTTCAGTGTGTGACAATTTGATAAATTCCAGGACTAGTATTAGACTATTCAGAATTTTGAGAAGATACGATCATTAAGTCAGAAATATGCATGTAATGTTTTAACACATAATTATACGTTTTAAGGTTTCCTGAATCTGAAGAACTAACTCTCATAAAATCTTATGAGTGAACAGCCTAGCTAAAAACTAAAAGTAGTACGTAACTGAAATTATATATTTAAGACAGGTATATACCCCGGATATTACAACAAATTTTTCGCTTAAGTCAACTAATCCGATGTGAATTTTAGAAATTTTCTCTAAAACGCCTCATTGTAAATAGCACAAAATATAATTTTGTGGATGGAATTAACAAGGAAACTAAATAATAGGTAATCGACGAGGATGGGGAAAGGAACTCCAAACAAATAAACATGGAACCCCTTTGGATCCATCCATTGTTGAAGTGACAAACTCGTCCAGGAATAGCCCTAAGACTTCCATAACTGCTTTTTAACGCCGTTCGATACAAACGTGGCGTGAGGCGTGAAGTATCTTCATAAGTATCTTTCTTTTTGATTCCTATGGTTATACACTGCTCGTACAACATTCCTACCAACCCGATATTCTGAACTTAAACCTCATTCACTAGCGTCAGAATCTCTTTCTAAAATTATCTCTTGGGATTACAAAAAAAAGGTTGCAGAGCTCCTTTGATGAAAGCCAGGCTTGAAGAGCACTGGGCCAACAGGTCTTGTAAATTTATGGGGACCTGTATTGGTAAAATATCACTCCTGGATAAGAACGCTAAGGAGAAAGATGACCCATCGATTTCAGAAGAAATACAAGAACAAGTTGATACTGAAGTCATAAAATTTAATGTATTTCATAATGGTTTTTGAGCTAGTAGTTTACAAGATATTGAGTAATGAATTTATTCTTATTCTTTATTTATTTAATACCAGATCGGCCTTGTGGGCCTTACATGGTTAATGTAAGAGGTACATTTTTTTTTCTTTTTTAACAATTGATTATGTGGGGGAGGTATAGTCTCATACAAAATACACCTCTAACTATATACAAAGTTATAAATAAAATAAAAAATTAAGATAAAATAAATAGATTAAAGTAATAATTCTTAATAAAAGATAAAATTAAAGTTAGGAACAAAAAAAAATAAAAGTTATGGATTTAACAAAATAATTGACTTCTAATGGGGAAAAAAAATTAAAGTGAATTTAAGAAAAACATGAAGAGAAAAAGAAGAAATTAAGATAAATAAAATTTAAAGTGACAATAAGAGAACTGATAAATAATTTATAATAGGATGTCCTGCAGCAGTCTGGGCTTCAGTCTTCGGGTTGTGGTTGGGTTTCCCAAGTTGTAGGTCACTGCTCCTTTAACTGTAGGTTACTGAGAGTGGAACTTCATTAACCTTTTTTTTTTATGTAATCCTCTATTGTCTCTATTTGATATTCCCGATGCAATTGGCTATTTCTTACAAATCAAGGAGCATCCACTGCAATTCTTGAGTCTAATTAATTTATTAAAAACTTCTAATAATATAAATATTTTGCAAAATCGTTCGTAAATATAATACGGCAGTATGGATCCCTTTTTCGGGTCTCAGAAGGCATGGATTTTGACGAATGAAGTATCAATATATATATA
>NW_027110944.1:258918-262224 GCF_000696795.3 Halyomorpha halys | reverse complement strand
TTATGGGGGGGTATAGTCTCGTACAAAAGACACCCCTAACTATATACAATGTTATTATTAAAAGAAGAAATAAAATAAATAGGTAAGAATAATAGTTCTTAATAAAAGAGGAAAGTAAAATTAATAACAAAAAATAATGATATTGGTGCACTTAAATAAAACAAACAATTGCCCTCTAATAGTAAAAAGAAACAAGTTAATTTGAAAAAGGGACGAGAGAAGAAAATAGAAAAAAATAAAAAATAATAATAATGAATAAATAAAATGAGTAATAATAAAAAGTAAAACAGAGGTAGTGTGACTATAAATTAATTTTATATTTATAACAGAATGTCCTGCAGCAGTCTGGGCTTCAGTCTTCAGTTTGAGGTTGGGATTCCCAGGTTGTAGGTCACTGCTCCTTTAACTATCGGCAACTGGGAGTGGAACTTCATGAACCGTTTTTTGATATAATCCTCTATTGACTCCATTAGTAATTCGCGGTGCAATTGGATATTTCTTATGAACCAAGGAGCATTAACTGCGATTCTTAGGACTTTATTTTGAAAAGATTGTAATTTTTTCCTTTTCGTAAAGGGTGCCGCTCCCCAGACTTCACAGCCATACATCAGAAGTGGCCTGAGAATTATTTTAAAAATAAGAATAACCGTTTTTTATTTTGATTTCATATTCAGGATAGGATATAACATTGCTAACCGTGCTTAGGTTTGAGTTAGTTTGATATTGAAATGGTGGTTCCAGGTAAGGCAGCGATTCCCAGGTATCTTGTTATTATTTCACTGGCAGGATTCCATTTTACATTTTTACCTTTGAAGATCAGTTCTGGTGGGTCTGGTGGGCACCTGAGAGTAAAAACTTTTGAACTACATTTTTCAATGTTCAGACTAATCAGAGTAATGAACTAAAACTAATTAAAAAATGTGTTTTATCTCTTAATAAAACGAAAGTGTCCAAAGTTGGGATTTTTTTATGGTCAATCCGGAAACAAACAACGTATTAAAAAGACAGAACCACCCAACCTTTTGAGTTTTGAAAAAGGAATAACTTTCTATTACAGCATACATCATATTACAATCCAATTGTATACTTTTGTCAGTGGTTTGTTGAAAAGCGATGGAGTACAAAAATGTTTTTGAATAAGATATAAATAAACTAATTGATGTTAAAACATCTAATTAATAAAAACAAATTTAATTTACCCGTTTTGGTGCATTAATGGTGAGGATCCCGTCTGAGGAAAGAGCAGAAGTTATTTCGCTCATAATGACATCCTTTGGAAGTACGTATTTGCGGACGAAGTGCCTGGAGATGTACCCATGTTCGTCTCTCTTTTCATCGTGTTTACCTTCTACGATTATCACATTGTCGACATTCCTCACTGATATTTCGTTAGGAGCGAACTGTTGAACGTCTAGCACTACCTGAAACACCGAAACATTTGCATTATACTTATATCATAGAGATATAGGATGTTGTTCAGCACCTAGAAGTTGCATGCGCTATTCTGTGGGGAACAGACATGACGCTCTTCCATATATTAGATATAATTTGATCTCAATGAAACTCTTTTTGAGGAAAAATGTTTTGAGAAATAAAATAATAATAGATCTTCACGATTTTAGGTACCGTAAATAACGTCCAAAAATAGAAAATGAATTTTATTCTTGGACTAGGTCCCTTCAACCTTGATATAAAATTTAAAAAATATTTTAGTGGGTTAGTAATGCCAATTAAATACATTACAAATATTAATTTTTTTATTAAATAAATCAAATGGTATCCTTATTAAGTCTCAACATTCTTTATTATATTAATAGTACAACGTTTCGGCCAATTCGGCCATCCTCACATCAAAATTTTAAAAATGTTTTACTGACTATTTTTATTTTGCCTAGGTCATCAAATTCAAGACAAAAACACCCTATTTTTTTAGAACTTCATTGATTTTTAAAACTTGAATAAAGTTCTAATAAAATAGGGTGATTTTGACTTGAATTTGATGACCTGAGTAAATAGCCTGTAAAACATTTTTTTTTTAATTTTGATGCCCATCGTAAAATCCTAAATGCTTCCTACTTTGTCACAACTAAAATCATCCACAATGACCTTAATGTTCCATTTGTAACCGATCTAGCCCGAACCAGATATCAATCCATCTATTATAAACATCCTAACCACTCGAACCCATTAGTTTCTAATCATGCTTCCTCTTTTATTCTGGACAATCCTCCGAAGCGTCTGAAAAGAAGATGGCCTCGAGACCGTATATTGTAAAACTTTTTTTAGAGTGCTACCAATGGGTAGTTTCTCTACATGCTTGTACCATACCGTTATGATTTCCTCAAATTTACTTGATATATTTTATGTACAGTTGTAAAAATCAATAAATAAATTTTAAAAAAAAATTTGATGTGAGGTGTGAATTTATATTTAAGATTGTCCTTGAGGATGGCCGAATTGGCCGAAAATTTGGGCTATTAACATAATAAAGAATGTTGAGACTTAATAAGGATACCATTTCATTTATTTAATAAATAAATACCAGTCTTAAGAATTCGAATAAATTATATAAAATTCTTCTTTTTTTTTTTTTTTTTTAGGCGATAGTTAGAGCTGCGATGAAGAAAAGAAATTGTTAACAAAATTAACTTTAAAAAAGTTAACAAATTAACTTTAAAAAATAGCAGTGTAAACATTTCTGAAATAATCGAATTTCAGATGTCAAATCTGAAATGAGAGCACATAAAATAACCTTTATAAATAAAAATAAAGATAAAAATCTATAATAATGAAACTACTCACGTTAAAAAAAATATTATAAAAACATATTTGTTAGGTATTTAGTTGTTATTACTAATATAAAAATCGCGAAATCTGAAATTTAAGATTGGAGGATATAAAATCCTGGGGTAAAATTATATGGAATGAACCCCCAGTGGAGTAGCCCTCCCCGTTCTTTGTACCCCCCCCCCCGCCTTCAGCGGATCCAGCCCAACCCCTTATAATGCCATATGGGAAAGGAATGGCTAATGGGAAAAAAAACAAACTAAATTCAAAACTGCAAATCGTTCTCCAAAAAGGCATCGTCCTTTGAAAAAAGTAGAGATTTGAAGGGAATTATTTAAATATAAATTTTGTTTATTTATAATCATAAAATTCTTTCTTGAGACTGGCAATTTTTTACTAAATAATTCAAAACATTATCCAAATTATAGTCTCAAAACTTTTATTGTTTTTACACGTCCAACGTTTCGGCCAATTCGGCCATCTTCAGGGACAATCTGCTTAATTCACTATGAAACATAT
>NW_027110944.1:247881-258553 GCF_000696795.3 Halyomorpha halys | reverse complement strand
TATATATATATATATATATATATATACAATAAAGGAGGTAAGAAAAAAAAATATGGGATGATGACCACTTTTTAAATGAAAATTTTTTATGACACCCTGCTTGGTCATTTCTGACAATGACCTGTTATGGGTTATCTAGTGGTAAGAACTAATTTTATCCATGGTGGGGGGAGGGGATCAGGTTTTAATTTAGTGGAACCGCCACCGAAATAAAAGTCGACTCCCTCACGCGGCAGTCACCTAACTTCCTCAACTACAAGCGACTCAAAATGAAAATTTAAGTAATGTTAGCACACCTTAAAATTAAGTAAAAAAGAAAAAGAGAGGTTTTTATTATTTTTAGGACACACATTTTTCTGGCCACTTCACAAGCTATTTACATCGTATATCTGTCACTCACTAATCTACTGGAAATACAAGTTGCTACTAGCCTTCAGAGAGGTCGTTATTGGGAATAGGGGTTTGTCATTCCCAAAATAATTTGAAAGCCGGGATTGTTCGAAAATTTGATATCCTACTTCTGCGAAACTTGAGGCAGGACATTATTCAAAGAGGTATCATACACATATATACTCAAGGTTGCAAAAAAATTCTGTTTAGGGAGGTCTGTCTAAAAATGTTTAGGACATTTCATGAATTTCCATCTAAGCCGCCGGTAAATTTATAAATCCGGGTAAAAAATCAATATGTTATAGTTCACTTCCAAAGTATTACAAATAATTATAAGTAGGCTTATTAGACTTCTATCACACTTCATTTTCAAATCACTTGATAAAATTAAATTTTAACAGAACAAGTTTAATTACGCAATATAAACATTATTTGTTAATGTGAAAATGACTAAGTATTCTATAAACGATTAGAAAAAAAGACGAAAAACTCACTCTTGAGGCGTTTTTGATAGTTTCAAGTAAAGTAGAACATGTCTAGGCCATTTTAAGCATTGCCTGAATCCCGGACTTTAATCGTAGCATGTAAAGTTATTAGGGGTATTCATGATATTGTGTTAAATATTTGATGTTTTACCATGTTAAATGTTATAAGTATAACATTGTGAGCAGCCCTATTTAAAGTCATGTTAAATGATAAATGCATAAGAGCTCCTAGCGGATTTTCTGAGCAACTTGTTTAGTAACCTTTCTTTCCAAAACTTCATGTTATTGTTTACTTCTACGTTTTGATTACAGTCATTTATTAAAACATGCCTAAAATAAGTGAAATGTAGAAGTGTAAAAGTTTGGCTGCTGATTATATTTTTTAAAAAGTTCAAAACACAAGGCAAAAGAAAAAACAAAACACAAACTACGAGTAAGTAACCTAACACGACAACAAATAAAACGGTGACAAGCTCAGCTAGTCTGTTTCGTGACGTCATTCTCCATTTAACAGACCTAGTAACAGACTCTCAACCATGTTACATGTTATATCGTTTTAACTTGGTAAAAGATAAACTTCGTCAATTCCTACCCCCAACATATTTCGATATAATCCGCTCCTACCTCACTGATAGAACCTTTAAAGTAAATCATAACCTAGCCTACTCATCTCTCTTTTCTCAGTGTTCCTCAAGGTAGTATCTTAGGTCCCATTCTTTATACGGTTTATACAGCTGACATCCCAACCCACCCTAACACAGTCCAAACAACATACGCTGATGACACATGTATACTTTCTGTAAACAACGACCCAACTAATGCATCACAAACACTACAGGCACACATAACATCTATTGAAGAATGGTGTAAAAACTGGAGAATCAAAATAAATCCTGAAAAATCCCACCAGATCACCTTTACTCTCCGTCGTAAACCTCTGCCCTCCTGTCCTACTGTATCCTTTCTAGATACACCACTAATGCCTGTTGAACAGATTCGATACTTAGGACTCCATCTTGACAAGAGACTTACTTTGAATCCACACACAAGACTGAAACGACAAGAAACTGCTCGTAGATTCCGATTGCTACAACACTTACTTAACAAACGCTCTATACTCCCCATTCACTACAAAACATTAGTATACACTACGATAATCAGACCAATTTGGACATATGTAATTGAGCTCTGGGGCTCCTCCAAACCATCAAATTCTTCCCTCATCCAATCGTTACAATCCAAAATCCTATGTAAAATCCTTGATGCTCCTTATTACGTCACAAATAAACTCATTCACAAAGACCTTAACATCCCATTCGTTGCAGATTTGACCCAAAATAGATATGCGTCTTTTCATTCCAAACTCCTTAACCATCCTAACCCATTAATTCTTAATCTTTCATCCTTAACAATCCCTGATAATCCTCCGAGGCGTCTGAAAAGAAGATGGCCACGGGACCTTCTAATTTAAATTAATGTTTGAAGTACCACCAATGGGTGATTCCTTCCCAAGATTTTCAAGTGTATATGAAACATATTACATATTTACCTATTGTATTATTTTGTATAGTTGTAAAAAAAAACTTGGAAAAAGTAGGAAATATTTCTCCATTTAACACCGCTTTAACATGTTAAACTAAAGATCATGAATACCCCTATTAAGTATGATTAAGTAGAAATAGTGTTGACTACTCACCTGAACTTTGTCTTCTACGGCAGTTATGTTAGAGGTTCCACGATTAAGTTGGTGCCTCCAAGGCCTGAAGTATCCTGTCGGTCGAATCAGTGAAGAGGCGTTTATCAGATCGTCGCGGTTGAGAACATTTCCAAAATGTTGGTCGAGGAGCCTCGATGGTCTCTCGCGGTCCCAGTCGTCCCACCAATCCCTGAATACCAGCGGCACCAAAGACATTCTAGAAATTAAAAACGTCTCATTAGCTTAAGGGTATATAGAACATAGAAACAAAATCAGGCCTTGTTTGCTTTCTATTTTAGTGAATCATTTAAACGTTGCGTAAAAATAATAGGTTCACCAATTTCGTCTGGATGCATAATTGGTCCATTCTAATTAATATATTGGTTTAGACTATCACAATCTATTGTTGTTATTTTCACTGATAAGAGACGTCAGGAAATTAATTAATTCCCTTGCTCGGGAATGTTAAGAAAGAAAAAAATACACCAATAAACATTATCACTTTAAACCCAAAAATTGTTTCTATTTTTTTAGGCCTCAACTAATAATTAGATCTAAAATCTCAATTTAAAAAAATCCTATTTAAAAATGAATATTTACTTTTTAATCTTTCATTTGTAAATCAGTATGAACTGGGGTTACTAAGAAGTGATTCGAAAAATGCCATCAGTTGAATGTGAAGCCATGAAGTTATTACTTTTTCTTACCTATATAAGGAATATATAGTAAAGGTAAGTATTGTGACCGTGAAAAAATTCGGATTAAAATTTTCCACGGAAATAAACGTTTTGTCACCTGAGTCGAAATAATGAAGTTCCCTAATTGTATGTGAGCGCGCGTGTGCCACTTAGTATAATCTATTTTTTATATTTTTACGATTTGATCGAAAGAGATAAATACAATGCAAACAAGGCTGTAATTATTATTAATTATCATAAGGATGGCAAGTCGATGAGGCAAATAATAATAATAAGGAATAGTCGAGAGAAGTCATCCAACAGTTCAGTATATTATAGAAAATACTTCCCCAAGATATCTGAAAAATATTTTTAAAATTGATGATGAGAGGTGGATCAAGTAAAGAAAATTCCTTTATCAGTGCTCCAAAACTCGCACATGAAATAGAAAAATAATTAAATAAAGTTATTCCATAGACTGTCAACATCTTTCTCAGAAAATATAATTCTGAGCGCTGCAAGTAATAATCTTCTTTTCAGACGCCTAGGAGGATTATTAGGTAATGAAGGAGAAGCCAGGTTAGAAACAAGTGGATTTGGGTGGTTGAGAAGCTTATCATGGAAGAAATGGTATCTGGCCAAATCGGCAACATATGGAACATTGAGGTCCTGATAGATGACTTGATTTGTGACAAAGTAATGAGCATTAAGCATTTTACGAAGGATTTTGGACTGTAAGGATTGGATTCGGGAGGAATTAGATGGTTTAGTGGAGCCCCAAAGCTCAACTCCGTATGTACAGATAGGCCTTATAATAGTCATGTAGATCAGTCTTTTGTAATGGATTGGTAATTTAGACCGTTTGTCTAGTAAATGTTGTAATAGTCGGAATTGATGAGTAGTTTCTTGCCTTTTTAGTCTTGTATGAGGATTCCATGTCAGTCGTTTGTCAAGATGCAGTGTAAAATCACTTATATTTTATTTTATTATGGGCCACTATATTTTATCATTTCATATTTTACCTAGAAGCACTAAAAGGAATAAATATAAACTATCAAAGGATTTGCTAATTAACTTAAGGAGATAGGAGGGAAACTATTTTTGCATTGAATAAATGATAATGAGCGCAACGTAAATTTTATTTAACTGTTATATTTTTATATTTCTGCCATACTTTTGAAAAAAAATATTTAAATTTTTGGAATAAGAAATATCACTAAAAGTAATTTTCTGGAAACTGATGAAATTTGAGTTAATTAATCTGTCAATTAAAAGGCTCATTCGGAAAAATTTGTAAGGAGTAGTATTGCCACAGAGAAAAATATCTGTTCTGAAACCAGCTTAGTAGAAGTTATGTGATGCGCACACCGCACAAGGTTTTGTATGTTATAAATATTTAATTTCCATTTTCATAATAATTGGAGCCAATTACTATGGCCTGAGTTGTCACATCACTTAGCCTTATTATATTCAATTTATAAATAAAGTTATCAAAATTTGTAAACAATTTTTAAAATTTTATTTTTAAATTTCTTATCGTGTAAACTTTTACTCAATTATGGCTACTTCATAGAGTTGAAAGTATGGCTGCCGCACCACGCCAGATTTTCTCTTCAATAACTCTGTGCAGTAATTAATATTAAAACGAATATTCTCTATTTAAAATATACATCGGCTTTGGATCGCGTCAGGCACCCAGGATTGGTATACAAGATCCGTAAATTCCTACCCCCTACATACTTCCTCATTATCCGTTCTTATCTCACCAACAAATTATTTCAAGTAAATCACAAAAGCGCTTATTCATCCCTCTTTCCTCAGTCTGCTAGTGTACCTCAGGGTAGTATCCTTTATATAGTTTATATAAACTACATCCCAACCCATCCAAACACTATCGCGTATGCCGATAACACATGTGTTATCAGTTAATAATAACCCTTCCATTGTATCCCAAACCAAATCACATTTACCCTTCGTCGTAAACCCATGACTTCCAGCCCCACAGTATCCTTTAATAATTTATAATATTATCCCACTCATTCCAGTCGAACCGATCAGTTACTTAGGAATACTTCTGGACATACGATTGACATGGAATCCTCATACAAAACTGAAAAGACCGGAAACTGCTCGTCGATTCCGACTATTACAACATTTACTAGACAAACGGTCTTTCAAAAAATCTTCCAATCCATTACAAAAGACTGATATACTTGACTATAATAAGGCCTATTTGGACATACGGAGTTGAGCTTTGGATCTCCACTAAACCATCCTCTCGTATCCAATCCTTACAGTCTAAAATCCTCTTGCTTGGTCACAAATCAAGTCATCCATCAGGACCGCAATGTTCCATATGTTGCCGATTTGGCCAGAACCAGATAAAAATCCTTTCATGATAAATTTCCTAACCACCCAAATCCATTTGTTTCAATCCTGGCTTCCCCTATTCGTCTGAAAAGAAGATGACCCCGAGATCTTCTCTAGTAACGTAATTGGAGTTCTATCAATGGTTAGACTCTCCAAATGTTATTTTATATCTAATAGCAGATTTACTTGCTGTATATAATTTTATACAGTTGTAAATAACGATAAATAAGTTACTAAAAAAAAATTATCAAATAATACAGATAATCCTTGATAAAATATATAAATTTCAGGTATAAAACATTAATTTTATAAGCAAATTCTGTAACTTAAAAATCACATGAAAGCATTTATTGAGAAATTAAGTTTAATTGTTCGTTAATCTTTACTCTCTATACATTACCACCTTCTTCGACTTTATAATTAGTTAAATACTAATTCATCTTAAATCTTTTGCTTTCTAAAGGCATATTATACATCAATATTATTACTTATTTCCGTAAACTTGTTTTTAACAAGAGTAATATGTATCCTTTCTTTTCTTCTCCTTAATTGTCAAATTCTTTTATAGTTTATAATTATCCATTTTTATTACTACCACTATTCATAAATAGTTAATTATTTCAAATAAACTAAGTTAAAAGTACTTAAGTAGAATTTATTTTGAAAATTCGGGAATAAGCTCTTTCAAAATATTTCCATGAGTATAACATATAACTGACATAAAAGAACATTTAATTGACATTGCCAGTTTTTTCGAAATCATTAGAGCTGTTTTCGAGAAAACGGTAAAAATTTGTAAAATCCTAATATAAAGTGGTACTTTCAGTAAATCGATTTTAGGAAAAAAGTTTTTGTAAAACCGTGAAATATACTTAGCTTGGCTACGCAATTTCAGTAACGTATAGGTTTTCGTTTTTAAGCTAATCTTTTCAAATACACACGCACGCACTCTATTTCTCTAGACTAGGTGATTAGAGCTCAGGAGACCTTACGAAGAGTATTTTCATTAAAAATTCACATTCGATATTTTTCACGAACGCGATACTTATATAATACTAATATAGGTAAAAATAGAGCACGTTAAAAAATTATAATAATAATAATAATGATAAGAACGCTCGTAAACCATAAAAAATAAACTGTGATACAAATAATAATATTGAAACAAAGGATTTATGATCCTCCAACTAATGCTGTAGGTACGATGACCAAATGTCTAATATTACACCAAGCAGTTAGTAATGTCCTATAAATAAAGTTAAGTGTTATTTTTGGTGCTGTTACAAACATTTATGTCTACTAACACTATTCGGACAGTTCTTACCTGCTGCCTAGTATAAGTATCTATCTTTATATCTAAATCTAATTTTATAATTTTAAATACATGGTGAACTTGGAAGTAGAAAAACAGAATTTTGACACATTTTTGTCTAAGCTTTATTAAAAATAGTTTATTCCTTGACACGATTCAGACTTTACAGCTAATAGTGAAGCTTAAAATGAGTATAAAGCAATATTTTTCTAGATGGTCATGAAAATTTTAAGTTGGTACTTTACTAAAGGAAGAAGTAGTTAGTGGCAACTTCTTCGATGATGGCCAAGTCTAACCCTTATTCATTGTTCAAAAGTCCAAAAGGAGGAAAAAGTCAGTTATTTCACCCTAATTTCTTATTAATTTAATTAAAACCATGTAATATAAATATTAATCAAAATTGATGAGTCTACTAAGTATATTTATGGGTAATTAAAAATGGTGGCTGTTTCAAAAAGAAAAAAAAAATTTTTCATTCGTTGCTACGAATTACAATACTAGAAAACCCAATAGAACATCATTTCAAATAGGGTAAACTTGATAAAATTTTACGTAAAAAATTTCCCGAGAGATAGTTTTTTAAAAAGTAACATTTCATGAAATATCTATTGAAAAAACAGTAGGTTGTGAATTTATGGTAACAACTTATCTTACGTAACCATGAGACGCACAGATGTCTATTAGTACTCAAAGTAAAGCTAGTTTACTAAATTAGTTAAGTTAGTCTAAATTATCACATTTTTTTAAAATTATTTTTATATTCACTATCCTTCCAGTTTCATTTATATTCATATATCTTATCTTTTAATTTATATTCATGTGTTACCTTCTTAAGTGTACTTATATTAATTACTTTGTTATTAATTTTCTATTATATTTTACACTTTTCTGTATCCCCACTCATTTGGTATATTTTGTTTCTTAATCACTTACACACATTGTATCCCATTATTTTATACTTTACTTTTCCTTTGTTTTTCTATTAATATTTCTTCTCCCCCTATTATGTATATTACCATTTATTGTTCACCTAATTTAAATACCTTTTTACTATGTTTACTTTATAAATTATTTCGTTCCCTTAAATAACTGCCACCCCCACTCCTCCCAATACAAACCGTCACTTTGTCTTTGACTGCCGTCAAAACAGGTATGCATTCTGTCTCATCATTTGATTTGTATTTATTTTTTTTTTTTTTTCATCTCTTTACTTGTACTTTCTTTAATATTTCTTCTCTTATCTATCTGTTACTATTACCCTTTTCATTTACTATTTACAACCTTATATTTTTCTTATTATATCTTACTTTTCATTTTATACCCCTGTTATTTTACACTTATGTTTTTTCTTTTTTCCTTTTTGTAACTATAGTGTTTGTATCTTTTTTTTAGCCCTGACGAAGCCCTGCAACGTGGGGCGAAACGTAGGTTCAATAAAATAGTATAATTATTTACTATTTGAGTTTTTTTTTTACCGCACCCGGACCATATTTCATTCAAAGCTAGTTTAATGTGCTATAAAGTAGTATATGATGTTTAAATAAATAATTTAAATTTTATCCATTATAGTCTCAAAGAACTTTATTTTATTTACAAGTCCGACGTTTCGGCCAATTCGGCCATCCTCAGGGACAATCTTAATACAATCATAATACAATCTTATATACAACTGTTGTGATAAATTTTCACAAATAAGTGACTGAATTAAATAATTTTAATTTTTGTTTTTATGTGAAAATTGACTAATTAGAGAAAATGTTGAATTGACCTGGGCAGAATAGCCTGCATGAAGTTGTGTCGTTAAATTATTTAGTTTAAAAATTGTATTAAGATTGTCCCCGAGGATGGCCGAAACGTCGGACTTTTAAAGAAAATAAAATGTTTTGAGAATACAATGGATAAAATTTAAATTATTTATTTAAACAACATTAAGCAGTCTCGAGAAAATATTTAAGAATATAAATAAAGTATATGATGTTTATCTTCAAAAGAGTAATAGTTTTCATGATATTTGGCAGAATAAATCGATTTCTAGTTAGTCGGACAACTTCATATTCATATGAAAATATCATAAAAACTACTACTACTACCATGAAAAACGTTATAAACTACATTATTGTATATACAACTAACTTTAATTTGAGTGCTTGCAATATTTGTAACTTAAAATTTGATATCTTTACGTTTAATGGTTTCTGAGATATAGTTTTTCATAAACCAAAAGTTTCCTCCGAACAAACTTTTTTTATTGTTAATTTATTTGGTAAATATCATGAAAACTACAATATACTGATTTTTCAGTATTTAATTTATGAAATGTTCTTTTTTAAAAAAAAAAGAAAAAAAAAAAAACGTATTTCGGGATCTATTGAATGTAAACAGCTTTACTACGGCTCATATTTTAGCAAATTTATTCTACTTTAAATAATTTTCTATTAGATTATCTAGTGTTCTAGGTAGTTTCAAAGATATAGAACTCCGAATGAGAAATTAATTATTTTTAACATTTTGAAACAGCAACCATCTTGTAGCACCCTCAAATTGTTTGGCAAATTCATCAATTTTGACTAGTAATTATACATAGTTTTCATATAAGTAATCCGAAGTTGGGGTGAAATTACTGACTTTTTTTTCCATCGGAATCTACTATTTTGAGGAATAAAATATAAACAAGCAAGATTAATGATTTATTATAATGATTGTTTGAGAGCGGTTTATTTCATTATTAACACACACGATTTTGATCCAAAATTACTCTTAACTTTTGTTTTCAGAAATTCTCTAACGTTTCGGCCCTCAGGCCATTTTCAAGGAGACAACATATAAAAAATTTTTGTTTTTATATTAATTACATTTTTTCCTTAACAACATACTAGTATTTTTGGCTATACCTTAAATATTGATGTCACGTTATTTAAAATCTTTTCTGCAGGCTAATTGCCCATGTCATATCTTTAAAATAAATTAAATATAAAAATAAAGTAACAGTTTCAAATAATGTTTTTAAATTGATTATTTACTTACATAACTTTTTATATTTTTAATCTAAAACCTTTTTCGCATAAATCCTCTCTTTTTTCACTTACAAACATCATTTATAACAGAACCTACCTTCAACAGGTTAGGACTCAGTTATCACCTTATCATTAAAAATATTTTTTTTATTTAATACAAATTTAATTAACATTCATTTTTGTTTAACATGTATTAGTATATACGAAAAATTAATTATTTTTAATATTTTGAAACAGCAACTATTTTGTATTACCCCTAACTATACTAGGCAGCTCATTAATTTTAACTAGTAATTAAACAAAGTTTTATTATAGTAATTCGAAGTTGGGGTGAAATCACTGCCTTTTTTTCCATCGGGATCTACTATTATTAGGGATAAAATATAAACAAGCAATTTATTTTATTTTGAAGCTTCAAATTTTTCACTTTAGAAACTATGACCTTTCATTAGTTTAGTTTTTTTTATTAACTTTGTGACGTTTCAGCAGCCTTCATAAATCATTCTAAAAACAGTTTTTTATTTTTTGAAAAATACATATCAGTGTATCTAAATAATCTAAATCCTAAATCTATTGCCGAACCTAGAATACGGGGTGGATATCCACATTCCCTTAAAATCAGTTTTTTTTTTTTAATTAGATTTATTTATTGATAGATATTACAATCTGCCACACAGTTGTGGGCAATAGGTAATATTGATAAATGATCTCATACATACTAAAATAAA
>NW_027110944.1:226497-244136 GCF_000696795.3 Halyomorpha halys | reverse complement strand
TCTATTGTGGGACACGAAGTAGCATATGTTCATTTGCTAACTAGCGCATGCGCACACTCAAAATCAGTTAGTATCTGTCAGTGACAACTCGTTCCAGCTTCTCGTCTGTAACCACAACTTATTGTTGCGGATGCAATGAACGATCCAATCAAGCAGTTCCACTAGCTTAATCTATAATAAGGACGTTTTCGGATGGCATGACTAATGCCCCAGATGTATATAATACTGATCTATCTTTAAAATAACATAACATCTATTGAAGAATGGTGTCAAAACTGGAGAATCAAAATAAATCCAAACGAATCCCACAAGATCACCTTTACTCTCCGTCGTAAACCTCTACCCTCCTGTCCTACAGTATCCTATCCACTAATGCCTGTTGAACAGATTCGATACTTAGGACTCCATCTTGACAAGAGACTTATTTGGAATCCACACACAAGACTGAAACGACAAGAAACTGCTCGTAGATTCCGATAGCTACAACAGTTACTTGACAAACGCTCTATGCTCCCCATTCACTACAAAAAATTAGTATACACTACAATAATCAGACCAATTTGGACATACATAATTGAGCTCTGGGGCTCCACCAAACCATAAAATTCCTCCCGTATCCAATCCTTACAATCCAAAATCCTTACGATGCTCCTTATTACGTTACAAATAAACTCATTCACAAAGACCTTAACATCCCTTTCGTTGCAGATTTGGCCCAAAACAGATATGCATCTTTTCATTCCAAACTCCTTAACCATCCTAACCCATTAATTCTTAATCTTTCATCCTTAACAATCCCTGATAATCCTCCGAGGTGTCTGAAAAGAAGATGGCTACGGGACCTTCTAATTTAAATTAATGTTTGAAGTACCACCGATGGGTGGTTCCTTCCCAAGATTTTCAAGTATATATAAAACATACAACATATTTACTTATTGTATTATTTTGTATAGTTGTAAATTACATTAAATAAATTTTAAAAAAACTTTTAAATATATAATTCGATATTCTCTGTATATTCTGCAGTCTCAAGACTTCTAGATTTTCCGAATATTATTCACAAAATCGACAACAATTTAGTTCACTTTTTTTTTTTTTTTTTAAATAACTATGAAATTTCTTTATGAAGCTAATAATCTTAACTAAGTTGCCGAATGAGATAAATATTTTATATTTAAAATAGATGGTCAGGGCTACAGTATTATTTATATTTATTATTTTCTATTGACGTTTCGACCTATGCAGAGGGTCTTCGTCGGGGCTGTTAGGTGAAAGTGTTAACAGATACTCCTTAAATGCCAGTTTTGAGATCTCAGCTACAAACTACAACGCAGGTCAAACGTCGACAGGAAACGTTGTATTGTTGATTAATATTTTTGATTAAATTGTTGATTAATATTTTTTTTCTTCTTTACCACAGCCCTGATCATCTTCAAATTAACTTACGCTCAATCAAATATACATTATATTTATTAAAAAAATAAATAATATTAAAAAATGTTTAAGAAATTAATTGGTTCATAGATTTTCATTATTCATTATTTCCTTTGTTGCTTCGTACAATTATCGTTTTAAACATGGTTAGTAAATGTTCCTTATTATTCGGCTATTTTCAATTTATTATAACATAAATCATAGAATTGCTGGATAAGATCGAGACCTGAAGATTGTTCCAACCTTTTCAGATTCCAATGCGTCAAAGGTTTTTTGTATTGTGGGTTACTATGATGTTTGATAACGATAGTAACCTTTATTCAGATAGTCCTCCATCAAAGGATACTTTTTTAAACTTTAATTTTATTTAAAGTTTACTGTTTTTTTTTTTATTTTAATTTTATTTAATCCCATCAAATCACCTTTACCCTTCGTCGTAAACCTACCGACTGCCCTACAGTTTCCTTTAATATAGTTGCTCTTATCCTTGTCAAACAGATCCGCTACCTAGGACTACATCTGAACAAACGACTAACCTGGAATCCTAACACAAGACTGAAAAGACAGGAAACTGCACGTCCATTTCGACTATTACAGCACTTACTAGACAAACGGTCCAAACTTCCAATTCAGTACAAAAGACTGATTTACATGACAATTATATGGCCTATCTGGACATACGGTGTTGAGCTCTGGGGCTCCACTAAACCTTCGAATTCCTCTCGTATCCAATCCTTACAATCCAAAATCCTTCATAAAATCCTAAATGCTCCCTACTTTGTCACAAATAAAATCATCCACAAAGACCTTAATGTTCCATTTGTAACCGATCTAGCCCGAACCAGATATCAATCCTTCCATGACAAACTCCCTAATCACTCAAACCCATTAGTTTCTAATCTTGCTTCCTCTTTTATTCCGGACAA
Source organism: Halyomorpha halys (assembly GCF_000696795.3). Taxonomy (NCBI): domain Eukaryota; kingdom Metazoa; phylum Arthropoda; class Insecta; order Hemiptera; family Pentatomidae; genus Halyomorpha; species Halyomorpha halys. The sequence continues at coordinate 241,776 of NW_027110944.1, read as the reverse complement.
TCCTCCGAGGCCTCTGAAAAGAAGATGGTCTCGGGACCTTATATTGTAAAAATGTTTTTAGAGTGCTACCATTGGGTAGTTTCTCTACATGCTTGTACCATACCATTATGATTTCCTCAAATTTACTTGATGTATTTTTGTACATTTGTAAATATAATTAAAAAAAAATAAATAAATAAATAAAAAAACCTCTTCCTATCCCTCGATGACTTATCCTATCAGTCTTCTAGCTTGTAGTAAGATTCATCGATTTCTTTTTTATTTAAATTTAGTAAACTTTTTTTCTGATTTTTTCAATCGCCAATTCCTTCTGCATTGGATTACAATTAACATATCTCGTAATTCAGAAATTTCCTTGTCTAAAACAAAATACCTTCCACCTCCAAAAGTGTAACATTTGTGACAAAAGAAAAGTAGTCAAAATAATTATTAAGTGAAAATACTAAGAAAAAGAAAAATATATTATTACTTAATTATTGGAAGAAACTAAACAAAACTTCTTGACTCTCAAATAGCACCAAATGATTAATCAGCGAAAGTTAAAAAAAAAAAGAAATAAAATTAGAAAGTTAGATAAAAGTCCCTTAAAGGTTCATCAAATAATTATTTTTACTGTACTGTTTTTTAGTAAAGTACTCAAAAACAGTTTTTTATTTATTTATTATTTATTAGTTAGTTGAAATGAAATTTACTATGATCTGTATTTATCGGATCCTATGTAAGTTTAAATTCTGATAATGCCTGAACTTAATTGTAGTCTGGTTAGTTATATAATCGCAATCGAAAGACCCAACGTAACTGTATCTTCCAAAAATTGCCTAAAAAAAGCTCATCTAGAAAATTTTTCAAACAAGGTTATCATTTCAATGTTCATATCTTTACTCTTTTTTTCGTGTATTAAATTTGTTTTTTAAACAATACCTGAATATAATCCTATGGTCATCAATGAACCTAGAAATTACAAATCGCCTTTTCAAATTAAAGTGGCGTCCGATTAAACTTTTCATACGTACGTACATCGGCCATTTACGAAGATAAGGGAAAAATATAAAGTTTTGGAATCATGCTAAAACCTATTGATGCAAAACAGAATAATATTTTTAAAGTGGGTATACAATATGGAAATAATGAATCACAGTGTAATAATTTGCAGCTTTTTTTCCCTAATAATATTAAAAAGTAGAAATAAATGAAAAAAAGTTCAATTACTGTACATGTTTTAAAAGTTATGAGACAATTAAATATTTAATTTTGCCTGACATCTGGATACATGTTTAATGGCTTTAATAATTTCTCAATTATCAATCTATCGTATTTCTTGTTCCAATGTTTTCATTTTAATATTGAAAAGTAAAATATATCCGTAATAAGTAACCATCCAATTTAGAGTAAATAAATTAATAAATTTAATAAAGAGTGAAATTTATTTATAAGATTATTTGATAAGGTTTTAAAAAACTAAAACTTATTTATTAGTCCATAATAGGTAATTATCCAATTTAAAGTTAATAAATAAATAACTATAACGAAGAGTGAAATTTATTAAGATTAATTGATAAGTTTTTTAAAAAACTAAAACATATTTATAAGTCCGAGATATATAACCATCCAATTTTCTGTTAATAAATTAATAAAGATAATGTAGAGTGAAATGTATCGATAAGATTAATTGATAAGCTTTTTAGAAAACTAAAACTTATTAATTAGTCCCGATAAGGTTTTAGAAATGCAGTGTTTACAATAATCTTTTGGCATTGTTTCTAAGTGTTATTTGAAGTTGATCTGTTTTGTATTATTAACGGTAAAAAAAAAATTATTTCTTTGCAAAAGAGTTACATGATTTATCTATAAGGTCATTATGTTTTCAGCAGGTACCACAGATAAAAATTTTAACATACTAAACTAGTAATAATAAGAAGACAAAAACTGGTTCTGAAAAACGTTTAAAACAAAGCAACTAGTTTTTTGTCAACACTCAGTAATAAGATAATCAAATAAATTTTATATCATTTCCGGTTGAAAGATTTCTTCTATTTAAGAAAAGGCTTCTAAACTTTTGATGTATAATTAATCCTTCTTAATGTTTTTGGATTTTTCTCCTACAATCAGAACTATTCGTATAGCCTCTCTCATTATCTTTATCAGTTCAATTCGAAAAAATAATCCGTTGTTTCCAAAAATATAAAACATCAACAATCTCCACATTACCAAGTAAGGAAACGTGTATATTTCATGTTTGTTTGTAGCGAGTCAATGGGTGTTGGTGTATAAAGATTTGAAGAGGTTGGCGCACTTGATATACCATCACATGATGTTCATAAGTCTAATAATACAAAAACAAACATTTAACAATTTACAATTGTTAACATCAGTAAGCTACATTCATCAGTAATATAGTTAATTAATAATTTTTATTTATCCATAAAATCCCGGAAATTATTTTGATATTTAAATTTATACCATAATTAATAAAAATTATCAAGTACATTAAAAAATTAACTTACCCTATTGAAGTAGAGCAGAAGCAGACGCCTGAAAGCTACTGACACATTGGGAACGGTTCTAAGCTATTAATACTACAACATCCCACACTATTGCGGATTCGGTGTCTTTTACATAGAAGATTACTCATTTAGAGCTATTCTTAATCTTGGGGTGAGTTGCCCAATAATAATTTTGAGAAGAAAGAACTATTTTTTGTCATTTGATCATATTTGATATTTATCAACAGATAGCGAAATATTTCGCAATGGGATATTAAGTAGGCTTTTTTTTTTTTATTGTTATCAAAATCATAGTAAGGTAGAAGAAATCGAACTCATTTTCATTTTTCGTGTTTGTGGATAAATGAAGGTTAAATTTCTAAAAAAATAAATTGTTGTTTAAACGAGAAATGCAATTTTTTTCTCTTATGGACCAATGGTTAAGAGCGCATGCAAATATCCAGCGCCGTTCATTTCTGTTTATAATGAATAATATTTTTCTAATTCCAAATTTAATTTTGAAATTCACTTAATGGATAATCAATAAGTCTTTGGTAATTGATTTGGTGGCCATTAATTTTGATTTTTTTTTTAATTTCCTTATATATATATCTATATATATAAGTTATGGTTGGACAAGGCCTGTATACAACCCTAATCCTAACTCTCCATGTAATAAACCCCAATAATGTGTATAAGAAGCCACACAGAGATAATAAAGCAGTATCTTTCTAGTAAGCGTGTGTTACAATTCTGTTCCCTTTTTTAAAGTCTTTCAGTCCAACTGCTCGAAAGTGGTGCCGAGACCCGGAAACTCTGTTCACTGATTGAAGATTTTTTTTTTTTTTTACACTGTTCTCTCATCAAGGTTTTTTTTTCTCTTTCTTCCTTCGGGTTTCCTTTCTTTTATTTCTCATATATTATCACTTTTTTTTTTTACTAACCAAGATGGTTAATGGTGATGGTTAACCACAACTCGCAGTAAGGTCGCCAGTTCTACAGGTCCCAGCAACCGGCAACCGGAGTTCCTGCAGCCCAGAGACCACTCTCGCGGCTGCTCACCCCAATATGTAGGCTAAAATAAAAGTGTGAGCAGTAACCTCTCAGGATATTAAAAAAGCCATCTCAGACTTGGAGCGGTTCTCAGGCGAAAACGGTGAGTTAAAACACTTTATTAAAGGTGGAGATCGCATCATGGAGAGGTTGGCAGCCAAAGTCTCGGACGAGTTACTAGACAAGAATGACGCAATTTCTCTCAAGGCAGCGCTCATATCCCGGATCAAGCGAAGTATTTTGAACCATATTCAGGCAGACGAGGAAACAGCATGGCCAGTAGTGAAGGAAAGATTAAAGAAGGTCTATGGAGGAGGCAGATGGCCCCCAGAGGAAGACATTTTCTACATGCTATGGGAGAGGAGAAAGAACGGGCAGTCTAACGGACAATACGCAGTCACGCTGTTAGGCCAGTTTATTCTGGCCACAAAAAAGATGAGAGAGGCTGTTGGAGCGGATTTAGTCAGTTGGAAGATGATTTCATCGACTCCATAATGAAGGTGCAACTGGCCAAGGAGACAAATAAAAGGGAAGGTTTACCCCGGGACCGCACATTTGTGGAATGTGCTCAAGACATGATCGACGCGAGCGCTAGAGAGCAGGATGCAAGGATGGAAGTCGATGATGGATGGTGGATGCCAGCCCTGACGCAGCTGAAGAGAGAGTATTATAGGGCCAGGCGCAGGTACCAGGAGTGCAGAGATGAAGAGAGGAGAGCTGCACTCCGAGAGGAAAGCAAGCATAGGTATACCGTACACCGAAACGGCGTGCGTCACCATAAGAAGAAGCCCTGGGATGAGTTCATCGTCGAGGAGTCGGAGAAGAATCCCTGGGGCATTCCGTACAGGGTAGCGCTGGGTAAGGTGAAGCCAATACAAATGATGGCTGGCATCAAAGTTGGAGGGGCCCAGCCAACCACCCTGGAAGAAACGACGATGATGTATATTGACTATACATACTCCAAGAATGATCCGTCCCAGGACAGTGAAGAGGAGAGTATGGTGAGACGCACCACGTCATACCCACTAGGTACCGACCTATGCCCACCGTGGGACTTATGGGAGGTCTTGCCGTGGAAAGGCAGAGGATTGGGAGGGCTCCGGGACTTGACGCCTTGGATGGTGCAATCCTCAGGAACAGTGCCCCATATATCGAGGAGGAGCTGTTGGACATCTTCAACGAGTGCTTGGATAAGGGGTACTTTCCTAGCAGGTGGAGGATTACACACTTGAGATTGCTCTACAAAGGGGGATGGAAGGATAAGGAATCGCCTAAGGCCTATCGGCCCATATGCCTCCTCCCTGTTATCAGCAAGGTCCTGGAGCATATGATAGAACATAGCCTAAGACCATTCCTCAAAGGAAAGCTGCAAAGCTTCGGAAAGAACATCTACCCCCGGTACCCGACGTGTGGGGTCCCAGAAACTGCACCGCGATGGACGGACACCGTGCCAGGTTAACGAGAAAAACCGGGATTTTCACCCTCGCCGTGTCGGACTTTCCCCGTCTGATGGAGGAGAACTACCCGTTCCTCAGGGAATTCATCTATGGGTGGAGGGAGGTGGTCGGGGCAACGCACTTTACATTGGGAAGGGCTTGGATCCCGGGATCGGCGAGCCACCAATGGAAGATGACAAAGATGACAGCGAAGAAGCACGATGAGACCAGGAGGACTGTACTAGGCTGCGTAGTGGAGGTGAAAACCGGACGTATGCGGACCAGGCGTGTTGGACCTACCGGACGGATCCTGAAGGATAAGGTGTGGCCCCATCTTAGGCACTCAACCGAGTACTGGGCTGCACCACGTTTATAAAAAATTGTCCCCAAAAAATTTAATGGTCCCACCAAATAATTTTGTATATATTTATGGAAATAAAGTATAAAAAAAAAATATTTTTATTGGCAGCAGTGGCATGTGCAATCCTAACGCACTACCCTATTGTTGCCGAACCCCGTATGGGTAAGGGGGGTAAAAAAAGGATGTTGATGATTGAGGATGGAACAGAGTACCGTACCACCGCTCAAGGAATCCGTCAACACCATGGAAGAGAAGAACCCAGGGATAGTGGTAAAGATAGAGGTACGGGTAGAGAAGGGCGACCGAACCAGGGCAGGGTACGCAATGGAGGAGGGAAAGAAGACAGGAAGTGCCATGGGTGCGGAAAAGTAGGACACCTGGTGGCCCAATGCCCCCGCACTAGGTGCTTTGAGTGTGGCAATGAAGGCCAAATAGCACGACAGTGTCCTTATATGTACAGAAGGGCAGAGACGGAACCAGGAGAACCGATGGAAATATTGCAGCGGATACGGCGGAGAAGACGAAAGGAGTATAGACGTAGTGAGTCCTCTAGTGAAACCTCAGAAGCAACAGAAGCCTCAGGAACAGAGGGAAGAAGGAAGAGGAGGGAAGAGGAGATATCGGTGTCGCGAGCTTCGAATGGGAGAAAACAAACGGATAGGTGTGATCCGTGATCCCCCCCACAAGAGGGGGGGGGAGGAATTGGAGACAAGAAATAAAGGACACATATGCAAATATTTTCATCATAGAGGGAGAGTTACTGGGGGCGACCGGACAAACAATGCACCAAATCCCCTTACCCTAACAAGATAAAATTACTTACGTAAAAGAGAGGAGGTATCCACATGCGCTTAGACAGCATATCCGGGAAGAGTTAGGGAATCTAAAGAAACAGGGCATCATCATAGATAGTACCTCCCCATACAATAGACCTCTATGGGCAGTGCGAAAGAAGGGCACACCGAGAGACAAGAGAGAAAAGTAATGGGTAGTAATTGATTACCAGGGCCTTAATGAGAACACGGTAGACGAAAGTCGCAAATAAGGTAGAAGCGATCAGGAAAATGGCGATTCCAACGGATGTTAAGGGAATCAGGAGATTGTTAGGCGCTCTGAACTACTATAGACGATTCGTACAGGCAAGGGCCAGGTATTTGGTACCAGACAACATACTTGGTACAACCTTCTGAAAAAGGGGAACAGGGTGCAAGTGATGCCCGATATGATGGAAAACATTTGGAAATGCATGGAGGCGCTTCAGAAGGAACCTGTGTTGGCATTCCCAGACTTAGAACGTACATTTATCATCACCACGGACGCAAGTGAGTACGCGTTGGGAGCGGTACTGTCGCAGGATTGCGAAGGTGGAGAGTGACCTGTGGCGTACGCTAGCAGGCGGTTAACAGATGCAGAGACAAGGTACAGCGCACTTGAGCGAGAACTGTTAGGCATTGTGTGGGCGGTAGAACATTTTCGCTTGTTTCGGTAGAACATAGGGGTTTTCGGGAGGAAATTCTGGGTACATACTGATCACTGAGCGCTTCAATGATTTGGGAAGCTTAAAGAGTCCTCGGTTAGAGTCACCAGATGGAAGGAACTGCTCAACCAGTACAACATCGTTATCCAGTACAAACCAGGAAAAGAAAATGTAGTTGCTGACTGGCTATCCCGCGCAATCACTGTTAATGCAATAGAGGAGGAACAACCACAGACGTCAGGAGAGGTGAGACAGTTTTTGCGAGAATGGACGCCAGTGGAAGAAGAAACGCAAAGCACGACGGGGAACGACCAGGAGAACGAAAGCTCGACCAAGGGAAGACCAACGGAGATGGAAGAGCTCGAGTAGGTGGTGTATGATAAATCACACCAAATAATTTGGAAAACAAGAACTTCCGGACCCATGAAGATGGACTTCGTTGAATATGAGAAGAACTCGATCACCACTATTTGGTCGGCACCGGGTGTCAGGAATTATCACATCTATACACAAAACAGATAATGATGTTGGAAGCCATTCAGGACGGAGATCAATAGAGGGAGGTCACCTTGGCATAACACATGGGGAAGACCAATCACCGGGGCTTGAATGAGACCTACCAAGCCCTGCGAAGAAAATATTTCTGGTGGAATATCCGGAAAATGATTCAGGAGATAATCGGGAACTGTGAGGTGTGCCTCAGCACCAAATACGACCGACACCCACCCAAGGCGACACAAGAAGAGACACCGACTGCGAACACACCGTTAGTGGCGGGATTTCTAGTTTCAGTAACACTTCTACCATTGGTACCACTGCTGGATTAGTGGGTAACGTCAGGACAGCCGGTCTTAAGATTCCATTAGTAGCCATGTTAAAATTTGTTAAATTAAAAGCACAGACAATGAACAATAAAGAAAGAAAAGGAAAAGAAAAAAAAATTTTCCCGGTATCATGTTTTTTACACTATTTACAGGTTCTGAGTTTCGGCACCAGTTAAGTTTAGCCGAGAGAAAACCTATCAAAAAAGGGAAAATGGGACGCACAAGTTCAACTTTAAGACTATACTATTCTGCTTCTTAATCCTATATATACATTCTGGCATTGTTGACAAGGAGGGTTTAGTATTAAGATAATTAAATTTGGGGATAACTGGCAGGAAGAAATATCAGCTGTTCTACGCAGACAAAAGGAAAGAAAGAGTAGGGTATAAGCACGTAAATGCGAGAAAAAGATGAAAAAATGAATCATGCTGAGGACCTCGACCCACTACAGGTGGAAAAATCGGATATTCTGGATGCTTAAATATCTGTCGACAGACTTAAAAGAAGGATGGCCAAAGGGATAGAAAGATAGGAGCTGTTCTAAGATTGCGAAGAACCTCTAAGAGACAAGCTATGGAACCAAAAATATCGGTGGGGGAAAGGATACCAGAGGCCTGGAACATAGGCCTGATCTGTCCTATCCTAAGGAAGGGCTCCAGATATGAGTGCAGCAATTGCAGAGGCATAACACAGGAAAACTCTTTGCAGAAACTGGTCAGTCAATATCTCACGATATGAAGGCAAGGAGCTTAAGATCAGGAGACAGTGGCTCGAAGCAATCCATTAGGACGAATCTACACAACAATGAATGCCAGTATAGCTCGCAAGAGACCACGTGGATGGACAAAAACCAGATGGATGGATAGAGTCGACAAGATAAGAAAGGGCTGCATGCAGCAAACTGGAAAGCAGTAGCCCAAGACGGCCAAGCTCAAGGTAGGCGTGAAGAAGTCTGAAGAGCAACCAAAGATTTACATGGTCGGTAGAGTCAACCAAAAAAAAACATACTCTGAGTATAACTAAACTCACTAACTGGTATCGTTGACAGGGGTAGTTTAGTATTAAGATTAATAATACACACACTCTGAATATAACTCCCTCATGCCAGTTTACGTATGATTTCTCGTAAACCCAATAGTAATAAACATGATTTGCTTCACAAAAACAAAACAAATAAAATTCTTCTCTTTACAAAATTTTCCTATTCACACAGTCTTCTGATTTAGACTGTGGTGGCAAGATTATTATTATTAGATCAACGTCTTCAGCGGCACTAATCGACGTTAACAAAGAGACGTTTGAAATGGGCTCGCCTCTGTCGAAATTATTATCAACATTTTTATTTCCCTAGTATATTTCTTTTAAATCTATTTTTATTTATAATTCATTTAATGTTTCAGTATTTTACATTTGTTTTATTGGCAAACCCATTTGAAACCTCTCGCCATATGATCAATTAATGCTAATTAACAATGACAAACTAGGTTATTTTTTTTTTGCTGTAAAAACAAAACTGAATATTTCTGTTAATAATAATTATGAATGTTTTGTTTTATATGTCAAGTGTAAATATTGTTGTGTTGACAAATAAAGAACGTAACTAAAGAGTCATCTTTATCGTTATAACAGGAACACGTAGTAAAAGACAATTCTTCTATTTACACAACTCACAATTCTTATCGTATCTTCAGCCTAACCTCTGAACTTCATGACAATTAATCGTTAAAAGCTCAAAATGAGAAGGAAATATTGGCCTCAAGGAGAATGAGATCTGAAAAATAAAATCATTTAGATTCAAACTATTGATATGCCTTAAAAAGCTGAATTAGAAGCGAAATTTGTGAATAATTAACTAGCCAGTTAGGAATTTTTCCTTTTTATATTTTTTAAAGTTTTTCCGTCTTTTTTTAAAGTTAAAGTCAGATCACCTTTATCAAATAAAATCGTTCTAAGAGCTTCTGTTCGTTCAATATCAAGAAAACCATGATAATATGTGTGTGGGAGCATTGCCGGAAGGCTATAAAAACAAAAAAGATTGAAACGAAAGATTTAATTTTTATAGAGTTTTGGTTGTTTTTTCATAAATAGAACTGAAGTTGGAAAATAGCCCGTACGAAAGTATCCAATCAGTCATAATTGACTATGGATTAAAATGTGAGCAATAAATTTTATGAAATTAGCTTCGATGGGGATAGAGAATGCTAGACATATTATTTAAAATATATTTCATTTTAATTGACTATATTTATTTTCTTAACACTTCCTAATGAACAAGACATTTCTAGTCACTATTAATTTGAAAGTTCACTTAAACAATGAGGTTTTATTAATGATGAAGTATTTGATGAATTTATCTGGACAAGATTGTCTCTATGTTTTGATGGACTCGTTCCGCGTGTAAGGTTGTCAGCTGATGTTTGGGTGCTGTATTGAAATTGGGTATCGTACATTTTAAACACTGACCCATGTATAGAATACGATTTTTGTGATTCAAAAGAAATTTCTTTTTAAAATAAATTTTGATATAATTCTGCCTGTTTTTATAACATAATTAGCTTAGTTGGACAGCTGTACTGCAATGTTTTTTGTTAAAAGTTAAAGTGGCTGGAGTACCATGTTAATCCTAAAGTGGTTCTAATAATCATTTTATTTTTCTGATAAATCAAATTACTATTCTAACACTAATATTTGCATATCCCATAATCAGTCTATTAAACATGTCTGAGAGTAAGGCTCATACTGAAGCTGAAATGAAGGGATGGCTTAGTAAATGGACAAATTATTTGAGAGGATATCAAAGACGTTGGTTTGTTTTGTCAGAAGGACTTCTATCTTATTATAGGTTTGTGGATTTTTCTTTACTAGATTGGAAATTTTAGACTAGTTCACTGTTCATCAAAATATTTGTCTAGAACAAAAGTTGAATTATGCTTATAAAATTTCTTGGTTGGTTCATTGTTCCACTGAATTTTAAATTATTACTGAACATACTCATACACTACCTGGACCTATATTTTGATAAACAGTGTTAATTTTGGATTGATTATTAATCATCGAAACCACTCATTGATACATAACATATATTTTTGTTTATTGTCAATTTGAGATGATATTTTGAAAAGAAAATCATCAATTAGTCAAACCAAAACTGGATTAAAACTACCTTGGTTTAGTTTTAGTCTTTTTTGGCTTCATTTAAGTTAAGATACCACAAAATAGTATTGTGAGTACTATTATGAATACTACAACTTAGTAACTACAGTTTTACTTCATGAGGAAACTTGATGTATTGTCTTATTTAGTTATAAAATGGAATTGTTTCCTTTGTGATTTGCCTGTTTATTTTTTAAAATTATTCACCTGTGTATCGACCTTAACACTTAATTATTTATTTAGTTGTAGTATGTTGTGGACATAACCTGATGAAACCTATCCTACAAAACCTAGTAGTAGTACTCACCCCATGGTATTCTGAATATGAATGAAGTTTAATTTATATTTGTTTTCTAAATTATGTAATTAAAGAGTTCACTGTCGACCCTCTCAACTATCTTATAGCTTTTAATAAGTTAATAATTATACAAAATTTATTCTGTTACCTTTACACTATTGAATCTTGTTAATTTTTTTTTTTTTACTTTCACTTACCTATATTTGAGCTTTGTAGTATGGGAAGGTATTGTGATGGTGATACATTTGGAATCTGAGTTTTCAATGAAAATAAAAGTTTTAATATTCCCAGAGTCCAAATAAATAAATTGTAGAATGGTCTCTGTGTTTGTATGTGTCTGAACAGCCTAACTCATAAATTGTACAAGTATAATTACATAAGTTTTACAAAACTGAAATTATGTATTTAAGGTTGAAATATACTTAAAATGCTGTTGCAACTTTTTTGTTAAATGAACTTACTAGAAGGGTCATTTGTATAATTGATGTTTTAATTTTTTTTCATTTCCTTAAAAATAGCTCTAAAGATTTTGATTTAATTCATTGTATCAATGCAGAGTTAAATCGTCTTATTGGAGTGGAGCTACAGGGTTTTAATGCCAAATTTTAAAATGGCTTCCTCTAAGTATTTACATGGCTTCCTCTAAGAATTTATAAATAATTGTTTCCAGGTGCACCATTCATTTCTATCATGTAATTTTTTTTATGACCTCTTCCTGGTAGGAGGGAGGGTAATGTGCAGGTTACCGCCACAAAAATAAAAGTTGCCTCTAGGCCTAGGGGCCAGATTCAAACTGGTGCCGCTGCAGTTACGGGGTTGTAAAGATCTATACCTAAACTCCCTCTGCTACAGATGTCCCTCTATAGTGTAATTTAACAGTATTTGTTTAGTACAAAATAACTGTAGAGTTAGTGAAGAAAAAACATAGGACCTTCAGTTCCACATCACTCCCAGTAGCTCTACTTGAGCAGAAATTAAAGTGTACTTGAAATATGTAGGAAAATAAACAAAACTTATGTGATCCATGCACTGCACTAGATTTTTTTTTTTTGCCCTCCGGGATGGATCCTATGTAAGGTGAGTCAATTTACAGTTATACTATCAAGATGAAAATCAAGATTTTTCTATCTAACATACATAGCTTCACTACATTTGAGTGTATGAATGTATGTACGGGGCCAGGATAGCCTGGTGGATTAAGGTCCTTGTAATTGGTATTCAAAGTTAAGCTACATCAAAACTTGGAAGTGTGATCTCTCATGTCAGAAACCCATACTTCTTCCCTTTCCCTTCCTCAGGTTTGTGAGGCCTGTCACTCTATTAGAGGTAACTCACAGAGACCGTAATAGTGATGACCCTACCCTGTGAATTTTAATCAGGGATCATATTGTAGTTTTCCTGATATCCAATAATCGCCTAGAGGTATGGTCCATGGAAAGAAATATAGGTCCTCAAGTATCTGGTGACCCCGAACAGCCCCAAGGATCCAGACCAAGTTATCATTGTCCTTGAACCTGAATTATAGTCTGGGGAATGGGAAAGACAATTCCGTCTCAAAGGGACTAATTATGGAGCTATAGGTAGTCTATCTCTGCACCATGGAAACCATAGCTATCTTTCTACTAAGTCGACCATAATTTCAACATAGGGCATGGTTTGCAAAAAAAAACAAAAAAAAAAATGCTTTTATATCAGTCCATTAGTTTTTAATTTAGTAGAGACAAACATACGGACATTCCCTTTTATATATATTTAAAGAGATTGGGTTATGGTGGAAACCTTCTATAAACAGTTTAAATTATTCTCAATTCCAATTTTTTCAGAGAATTTTATTACCATACGGTTCAAACTTTTTTTTAAATATTTTTTAGAGAACTTTATTACCCCTTCAGCCAGCATTATTGTATATCTAGACCATAAGAGGAACGAACATTAATAATTTCATATTCGTAGGTATTGTAATTTTTGAAATTTAGTGATCAATAAGGCAGCGAGGTAGTGATTCTGTTCTTTTATTTGTAATGCTCAAGATAAAACGAGTTTCCATGGAAACCTACTAACATATTTTAAAAATACACATGGATCTAAAGCTCAAATCTTAGCTAATTCTGATCTGGTTTAATGTCATTTGTGATACATTTGTTTTCACATAATATTGCCTATAACTAATTCCAGCATTAAATGTTCCCCAGAATCATTATTAATATTGACCATGTAAAGGGTGTAAGATCAGTAAGTTAAAGTTGATTTATACAATTTTAATCTTCCTGATCATGAGTATCTCTGGTGGAGAGTCCTTTATAAGTCTCATCTGTTTCAATATTTCTATTTCCAATATCCAGGAGCAGTTGTTCATTTAAATCTTTAATTAGTTTTAAAGTAACGTCTCATCCATTCATAGAAAAATATAACAAAAACCATATCAGACCACAGTAAAACTAACTACTCTGTGTTCAGACTGAACCAAACTTCTCCAGAATACATGCTGTGAAAGGAGGCTTGCAATATTATGCAGCAATGTTTCAAAGAATCCATTTTGGGTGGTACTTAAATTCTTTTTTTTATTATTAACTCACATCACACTCTTGAGGTATCTTGATTTCCTTGGTAGTGATTCAGACTTTATTCAGGAGAGCAACAAAGATGTGCAACGAACAAGTTTCAGAATTTCTATACTTGAGGGATTGATTAGAGGTGTATTGACTATCTTGATGTCTTGTGTTTTAAGTAGTACTGATCCTATTTTCCCCTAAGTTTGGATAAAATCCATTATTAACTGTAAAAGGATGGCAAGTTCCTCATTTTCCAGCTTCAAAAAATCAACCCTTACTTGACCTCCTCGGTTTTTATTTTCCATTTTTCCCTGTCCAGCACCTCTTTCTTCCAATTATGGACTCAGTTTTCTTATAAATCACTCCACTTCATTCTTCCACATGGTTCTTGTTCTTCCCTTTATCCTTTTCCCACTTGAGTGTACCTCCAACATTTTCCTATGTAACTTTTCTATGTTTCATTTTTACCACCTGTTCTGCCAGATAGTTTTAATGAAATTCTTATCCCTCAATAAATTCTTAATCTAAGTGTTGCTCTTAATTTTTCTTTCATCGTTAATTCATGTTCCTTCGTAAATCCCTTTTATACCTTTTCTTTCGATCACTCCTTGTTATTGAAACTTCTTGATTCGAGCACCATGTTTCTTCTTCATAGGTGACTACTGGTCTTATGAGAGATTTATATAATTTTTATTTAGTTACTGTTAATACCAGCTGAGATTTGAGAAGTTTTACACTGTTGGCTCTCACATCAGCCATAATTCTGCTGTTAACTTCCTTGCTATTCAGATTCTCATTATTTACAGCAGAACCGTAATACACAACTGTGGTTACACTTTCAAAATTGAAATTATTGAATTTAATTTTGATGCAGAATCTTCTACTTCCTGCTGAGGATAGTTCTAGGTTTTATAATGAGGTATAGATAGTTGACTATTGATTACTGATTGAAGAAGTTGGTCAGGGGGTGCGGTCAGCAAAGAACAACAAAGATAAGCAAAACAATATTTTAAACTTAATGATCATTTACTGGAAGAGTCTTATGGAATTAAACTGGATTTAGTGTATGACACAATTCTTCCTTATTAAAATACAATAATTTATTTCATATCATCAGCAACACAACAACAACGTTTCGGGAGATTTCCCCCATCTTCAGGCTGCTAAAAAACAAATTCAACAAAACCATAAACATGTGCTTACAACACTAATATATCATATATACTTAAGAACTATTTATAAACTATTTACTTGATAACAAAAACCTATATATAACATATAATTTTCTCCTTTATTGTCATTCTTGCTATTATATAATAATATTAATGCCATTTAATCAATAAAAACTTGTTACTAGTCATACATTTTAGGAGAATAATTACCTTCCTGAAGGTTATCTTCCATTATGATAACAACCATATAGACTATAAAATAATTTTCTCTTACCTCCATTAACCACAAAGATGAACAATGAAAGCTAAAATTAACAATTTTTCAAAAACCATTTCTATTCTTTTTATTATATAAAAATATTTTCTTTTATAATTATAAACACTTTGACTGAATTAATTCTATATTATATAAAAAACCACATAAAAACTAAAACGCTAATTTATTTATAATATCCATATAATGTGTGCCT